>NC_056740.1:443993871-444158871 GCF_019279795.1 Protopterus annectens
GCCTACAGTCAGGTTTTCTGCCAAGGAACCAAAAAGAAGAGAGAGAAAACCTTGGGTCTAAACAAACAATGAACCAAGACAGAACTCAAGTAGCAGCCTTGAGCACAGGGATATTAATATACTGGTAGAATTAATGGAAATGGTGCTTCTTAATATTTCTTTATACTTTGAGGGGGAGCATTTCAAGCAGATAGCAGGTGTTGCAATGGGTGCAGCATGTACCCCCTCTGTATGCCAATTTAATATTATAGCATTTGAAATAACACTAGGTTCTAATATCAGAATACACCTGTCATATAGTCACATTTTTATCATTCTTAGATGATGTATTTATAATATGGAAAGGTAGTGTGACTTAGGGAATTTTATTACATACCATAATTGTACCACTGATTTATTGAAATGTACCTACACATACTCTGTGGAAAGCATTAACTATCTGGATGTAACATTGTTAAAAGATTTCCATCATCATAAATTTATCTCTAGATTATATATAAAGCCTCCATTCTCTAATACATGTTTTATGTTTTTCTAGTAACCACCCTTTCCATCAGAAAAAAAGTCTTGTTAAAGGTCAGATGGTGCGGGTGTCTAGAATAGTTTCAGAGATGACCAATTTATGCTGGAGATTAATACGCTGATTGATATGTTTCTTACCAGAGGCTACCCAATTAAATTCTTAAATGAAATTAAATATAAAATATGCAAAAATGCTATGAGCATTATTTTCTGATATTAGGTAGACACCTGGATAGCCCTGCTACACAGAAGTCAGATAGTGCCAACTATGAACATGCTATGATTATTAAGTATGAAAATTGTAGTAGTAAAATCAGACAGTTGCTTATAACTGAAATGTAATTGACTATGACTATGATGTTAGCAAAGTTCTTGGCAATCGTCCCCACTTTGTTTATAAGTGGCACCTGAATATTGAAGAAAGGTTTGAAAGAAGTAATAGTTTAACCACCATAGTAAAAAACAAATTAGGGATGACTAAGTGTGGTTGCTGCCGGAAATGCAAGTACATTTACAAAGGGCAGGTTTTGAAACTGATGAGTTCCTACTATGAGTTTGATTGGAGGATGCATATGAATGCAGTACCTTGGGGACTGTGTGCATTGCTTTCTGTGATTTTTGCCATGGGTTTTATATTGGCAAAATGGAGCAGGATCTAATAAACACATTTGCAAACACTATTATGACATAAAGATCCATAATGAGAACAATGCAGTCTTTAAACACAAATTACAATACAAGGAGTATAAAAAGTTTTTTTTTTGTACTATAACAAATAACACAAAATGTGAGAGGTGAGACTTGGGAACACAGGCTGGAATATCATGAATTACTGTGGCAGCTTAGGCTTGATGCAAATGTTTATCCAGGATTAAACAATGATTGATCAACACATTTTGTACTGAAATTATGATCTGCCAAATTGTGACAGTCTTCATTTTAAATACAATTTGTTTTAATGTATTTATATTATTTTTATGCATGTTTTTAATGTAGTCATAACACAAATTATTAGTATTAACTGAAATTATCTTGATTTGCTGTTCCAATCACATGATTTCCTATTACTAGGATTTAAATATTTGAAAGAGGAGATTTTTATCAGTTCTGATGAAATCCCAGCATGTTAATAGGACAAAAGTGCTTAGCTTTTCAAAATAAATTAATGTATGTATGTTTTGGAGTTCTGACATATTTTGAGTGAACCTGGAAGCTTTTTCAGTCTCCTTTATGACCAGGTACTACTTGGATTTTGTCTTGGTTATTTTTCTGCCCAAGGAATGGAAGATGGTTACAGTCATTCCCCTGCACAAAGGAGGTCTAACCACCGATCTGGGTAACTATAGGCCCATAAGTCTGACCAACCTCATATGTAAGGACATAGAAGGAATCATCATGTATGTGACAAATGAGGACACAGGTAACCTGCAAATGTTCACCTTTGTTAAAGGAAGTTCATGCCTATTAAATCTGTTGGACTTTGAGAGGGTCACCAAAACAATAGATGAAGGTAAGACTGTGCACACAGCTTACTTTGACCAGGCCAAGACTTTTGATACAATACCCCACTCAGGCATTATTGACAAGCTCACTGAATTAGTTATAAACCCCTTTATCACCCACTGGATAGCCAACTGGATCACTGATAGGACCAAGGAGGTCAAAGAAGATGAGGCCACCTCCACCAAGAGGTGAGTCACTAACAGAGTCCCCCGGGGCACTGTACTGGGATGGCTCCTTGTTGGCATCTATCTCTCTGAAGTGGAATCAAACACTGAAGGTTTATGGCTGACTAAGTCTGAAGATGATTGCAAGCTGGGGATTATTAGCAACTCCTCTATAGACACTAGCATTCTTTAAGAAGGCCTACCTCTGACTAACAAATGGTGCCAAAGCCATGGTCTTAAACTCAATGTGAAGAAATGCATAACTGTATGCTTTGGGAAGTCAATCATCCCATCTAATTATCATGGTGATAATATGCCCCTTAAAGGTGACCCAGTGGTGAGGGATCTAGGTACACACATAAGCAGTAGCCTTACCTTTGACCAGCATGTGGCCATAGTGGTGAGGAAATCCTTTTATGTTGCACAACTTATAAGTAAGGGCATGGCATCTAGGTACAAAGAGGTGATTATCCCACTGTACTCTGCCCTTATCAGACCAATCATAGAGTACAATGCTGCCTTCAGTATGTACCTGACCAGGCATATACAGTATCTAGAGTGATCTCAGAGGCACCTTACAAAAATAATCCAAGGTATAACAAGCCTGCCTTACACAGACAACCTCAAACCCCTTTCCCTTTACTCAGTCCCTATAGATTGCTGAGGGGTGGTCTATGCCTGGCTTACAAGACATTCTCAAAACTTACACTTATGAATCTCCTGTATATTCATAAATCAAACAGTATCAGAAATACAGGGTCTAGGGACCTGAATTGTGTCCGTTACTTAAACAGAACATGTTGGAAAGAGATAGATATGTGTCCAGAGACTGACCCCCCTATGAAACAGGCTTCTTATCCATGTGAAGCTGAGGCTGTCTATTACCCACTTTTAGCACAACTTAGTCTAGTGGATGGGGAATAGGAAATTTACCCTGAGCCTGGCACCCATGTCCCTTAAGGACAGAGGTAGCTCATAAATGCCTGCCCCTCAATGTCCTATTTGGATAAAGGACATCATTATTCTTTTGGGAAAACTTGGCTAAGCTTAGAAAGGTCCCCCCGGGTCATTAGCCTAGTAACATTCCATGAATCACAGAAGAACATTTCTCATAAGTGTCACTGCTACTACCAACAATAAGACTCGTTGTACTTCTTTATGTGTTGACTGTAAACAGTATAACTGTATGAAAAACAGCCCATTCATGGTTAAAGAGTTTACAGATAGCAATATAGCAGCAAGCGCAAGGTCTACTTGTGAAATTGAGGATGTTATTTATCATGCAGAATGTGCATTCTGCTATATCTTTTACATAGGCAAGACCAGCACAATGGTAAAACAAATGGGTCTGAAAATATAAGGACTATTAAAACAAAGACAGGAGAAATGCCACAGACAGACATGGCTCTGTATGTGTTAACTTAAGGAGAGTTAATTTCTTTGTTCTAGAGATAATGATAGAGGATAAGGTGTGTGTGTGTGTGTGTGTGTGTGTGTGTGTGTGTGTGTGTGTGTGTGTGTGTGTGTGTGTGTGTGTGTGTGTGTGTGTGTGTGTTGGGGGTGGAGTTAATGTTTTGCTAGAGGGCCAGGAATTAATGTGACAGCTATGATTCAATGCATTTAATCCCTCACTAGGTTTGATTGGAATTGTGGAGCTTTTTACAAAGATAGTATTAAGCTAAGTTACATTTTTGTGTGTGATTTATATAATTTATTATTTTTAATGATGCTTTTTTGAAATAACATATATGATGATGTCATTGTAGACTGATGATGTAATAATTTCTAGAATATTTATGGTAGACACACTGATGAAGTTTCTACAGTTTCATTGTAGAACGAAAGTGTTCAGATTTATTATAGTTAGTTATTAGTTGTTCAGACTCCTCCATGTTTTATTTTCATTTTTGTGGTTTTAAGGTTCTCTTTTAAAGTATTACATCAATTTACTTATAGTATAATTAATAAAACATGTTTTAAGACTGTCCATGGGCATTAGAAACAGTCTTGTCATTATTATTTCCTGCCGACAATATCACTATCAGAGTAAACTGTGGAACTTCCTGATGACGTACAGGATATGCCTTTGCAAAGACAGTGGCAGTTGTTTGTGACAGGAAATAAGGAAATACATCAAGTTTAGCCGCCTTTCAAGTGCTAATGGTTTGATTCTTAGTAAGGAAATACATCGAGTTTAGCTGCCTTTGAAGTGCTAATGGTTTGATTCTTAGTAAGTAAATAACAACAAAATGTCCTAGGATTAGTACTGAAGCAGAGCAGGGTCATCTCTGCAATAGCGAAGTGCAGCAATCATTATAGATTTTTTTCTGTTATAACTTTGTAGAAAAAAAAACAGTCTTTTGAGGTTCTTTGACATTGTTATTTCTTCCATTCAGGTTACTTTTAGCACATAGGGGTCAGCTAGCATGTGGTTTGATATGACAGTGTCCATGGCTTATTATTATTATTATTATTATTATTATTAATAATGTTTTTTTTTTTGTAGTGGGAGCTATCATAACATTTTACCATGTTCAGAAATTGTATTGCTTAATGCATTGTTACAACTTAGGAGAAGGTCAATATCTGCCTGGTAGTTTTTGTACAGGAGTAAAGCTATGCACTGTTAATGAGTTGCTTCCCATGGCACAGGGTTTGATTCCTTCAGCCCTTACTTACTTAAATTTGTGACACTGATCAACTCATTTAACCAGACATCACCTCCCATGATGAATCAAAAAGAGGTCGATGGAGATCAACACTGTTCCCCAGTTAACAAATAATCATTGTGTTGTGTAAACTACATTTTGCTCAGTCAAATAATCAATAAGGCCAAAATCAAAATCAACTTGTCTTTATTTGCCTTTTCCCCTATACTGATATTTTTTAAATGTTTGTTTTAGCCGGAGGGAAAGATACTAGTTAATCTCTCTCCTGATATGGGCAGCTCTATTAAAGTACTGCATTCCATATCAGTACCTGTCTCCTAACAAATGGCTCATGTAGTTCAAAAGCTTGAGTGCTGTAATAACTGCAGTGGTCTGATAAAAGGAAAGGCATTATCTTTGTGGCTTCAGCATAGGTTCATACGTTCATAGAAGGTTACTAGGCTAATGGCCCTAGACCCCTTATAAACCTAGCCATATTTATTCCAAGTTGCCCCATTTGTCGATGGTTAGGTGCATGAAGTCCATGGAGGTAAGGATCTATAGTAGTTAGTACTGACTTCCTCTATCCATAAGGGACATGGGCACCACCCCAGGAGTGAATTTGTGGTCTCATTGAGCTACATTATTTTTGGAGAGGGTCAGGGAGGAGCTCTGTTTCACACGAATTGGAAGCTTGGTCCAGAGAAGTGACAGTCTCTGGGAGATGCATCTATCTCTCCAGCATGACCTGTTCATGTCAGAGGCTAGGTTAAAATCTCTGGAGTGAGTGACCCTCCAGCAGTTTGATTTACAAATGTGTGGAATTTCCATCAGGGCCGGATCAGAGACTGCCCAGGCACAGGTCACCCCTTAGTAACCTGTAGGAGACAGAATACAGTGACAGGGCTTTCAGTTTTTCCTATAGGAAGGCACATTTTCTGCCCAGGGATACTTCACCAGCACTAAACCATCCAGCCCTCTGACTTACAAACTGTAGTACTTTTATGTTTCAACAGTCTGAGATGTCTGTTTGCATTTTGCTGACAAGGTTGCTATAATAATGTCAATATTGTCCTTTTATGACTCCATAGGTAGTGCATTTGTTGAGGTTGTGAATAGTTTCTCTTCTTCTGGGATGGAATGTCATGTTCATTATTAGAATGATCACATATCTGTGATTTCAAATATGTATCTTGCATCTTGTGGACTGGCCCTTTCTCCTTCCAGATTGTTTATAGACTGAGTACATGTTATGGTCCCAGTCTCTTATCAGATTTTGAGTCATCTCTGAGGTCTGTAGCATTCATTTTAAATGGATCTTAGTTACTCATGATCTCAGAGAACTGTATTTGGACTCTAGCAGCATTGATAACTTTTGCTCTATCCCTAACTTTTTATTCCTGGTCTCATTTATTAAGAAGGATGCTTGTGTGCAGCCTGAATCTCATTAAACAATTTGCAGTCACACGGATACATTCTGTTGTGTTTTTACACTCACCATAATAACAAGCCTCACCTCATTATGTAGTTAATGGCCTCCTTTCCACCAGAGCTCAATGTTTACTGTTTTCTGACCCTACTTGATTTATCTGCAACATCTAATGCTGTAAATCTTACTGTCCTTATTGAAGGTCTTGGTGTTTGGGGTCATTGTTACTTATAATGCTTAATTTGTACCTTGGTGATCTAATTAGAAGGAAATTATTACATCATTACTGTTATACAGTTAAAACACAACTTTACCTATTGGTTCATAGGTTTGTAGATTAGTACTAGGCTAACCGCCCTTGTGAGCCATTTTAAGCCTAGCCAGTTATCCTTTATGAGACTCAAACCCTGCACTTTGTGTTTACAAGGCAAACACCTTAACCATTAGGCTAACCTCCCAGTTCTTTAGAAATGTATGGTAAATGTATATTCCCTAGTGAAAAAGTTGGAGATCATTCATCATTGGCTTTGCTATAATCAGAAGAAACTCAACGTATCCAGTACTAAAGCTCTGATTGTACCTTACAAGATTACTTTCAGTTCCACTTCCATCATTTGTTATTTATGGTGTCAAGATAATGGAGTTTGTATGAAAATGCATATTTTGGTGTCATTCTTGAAGATCAGCTGACATTTAGGGATTATGTGCCAGCAGTAGTCAGGTCAGATTGCTTTGGCAACAGGAGTATCACCAAAGATTTGTTTCATTTTTTCTACAGGGTTGAAGACAACTTTAAAGGGTTTTGTGGCAATAAGACATCTGCTACACACCTGTTGTTCCTATCCATCCTCAGTATATGGATACTTTTAGTCACTTTATAATCTAAACTTAAGCTGCCAGTACACCTTACCTGGCAGAGCAGTCAGTGATGGCAAGTGGAGAGTGAAGGACTCTGCAGTATCCTCTATGCTGCCTCTGGAAGATTGTTGCTTGTTTTGACTATTACTTGGTGATTTATACCCTACCTCCCTATGTGCTGGGTGATATAGCTGGATGAGTGTAGAGTGGGTGTTGTGAGGGAGCCACACCTGCTATTAGTTTAATTCCCCACTATGTTTTCAAACCCTGCCTTATCTGAAAGAGGCGAGCATGTATCATTTTTCAGTCCTCACTCATCCCTTGTTATACCTGGTCCACTACTCAGACCCAGGTTGTATGGGCCATAGACAAAGCTTTGTGTTTTGGTGTCATGGAGCTGACAGTATAACCAAAACTAAGCATCTGGCACCTTCCAAGAGTGTTTTTGTGTCATTTATGCCCTGGTCTCCTCTCATCTTGACTATAGTAACACTTTGGATATTAAGCTTCTGAGACCAAAATAGTCTGAGTAAAGCTTGAAGGAAACCGCACAGTATAGTTATTTACTGGTACACATCACAGTTATCACTTTCATTATTCAGAGACTGTACTGGCTCTGTATCTGGTTTTAGATCATAGTTAATATTATTATTTTGCTATCACTAAATGATTTACATCCCTCTTGTGTGAAGACATTAACCATACTCTAGCCCCCATTTCAGTCACTGCACCCCACTACCTTGGTACTGCTTGTCATTCCTGGGAGGAACGTGAAAATTAGGAGGTTTGTTAGTTGCTTATCAGGACCTGTACATCTGGGGTTTACTACCACAGTGGCTCAAGGAATGCTCTGCTTTGGCCTGCTCTATAGCTTTAACCTGGCTGTTAATGATGACCAAACAAATACATTTTTACTTGAGACATAAATTACATGTGTTTGGAATTGTTTGTAGTTATAGGAGTCGTATGATCTTGTAATATTTTATTTTTTGTAAATATCATTATCATCAACCTCTTTTTTCCTTTTTTCTACACGTGATCGGGGTGTCATGTCATCTGTTGTCATCTTTCTCAATTCACTGTCAGTCTCCTACCTTTTCAATAGTTATGACTGACTGTCACAGGTCTTCTTTCACACAATCTGTCCATTTCTTTGCTGGACACCCTCGTTTCCTCTTGCTTTCCTCCTGTCTTTCCCCAAATCTTCTTCACCAAATTGTATTTTGTTTTTCTGCACATGTGCCTGAACCACTGTAATCTCTTCTCCTTGACCTTTTCTGGAATTGGTGCTACTTTGGTTTCTGCTTTTATGTCCTCATTTCTTCATCTGTCCCACAGTGTGTATCCTGCTACCATCCATCTCAGGTACTTTGTCTCCATCACCTCCAGCTTCATCTGCTCTACCTTCACTGCTAGGGTTTCTGTACTATACAGTAAAACTGTTCACACCACCTTACTGTCCATCTTCTTTGACATTTTTCTGTCACACACTACCCATGATGCTCTGTGTCTGTTGGCTGCAGCCCCACTGATTCTAGCTTCAGCCTCCTCATTCAGATTTCCCTTCTCTTCAACCACCTTCCCAGATAGTTGAAGTTGTAAACCTGTTCCACCATTTTCCTTTTATCTCAGATCCCAGGATCTTCCTTTTCCCCCCATTTGCTGCCATTACAAATGTCTTATCTGAACTCAGTTTCATGTTGTAGTCCTTCAGTTTTGCCTTCAGTTCTCCTATCATTTGTTGAAATTTTTGTAGAGTCTGCCTGTAATTTCACATAGTCTGCATACAGCAGTTTTGCTGATCTATATCTTCCTACCTGTTTGTTAATCTAGTCCATCACCACTATGAACAGCAGCAGACTCAGAGATGAACTCCTGATGGATATCCACTCCCACTGGAAACCCCACTGTGAGTCTCAACATAGTTTATACGTGTGTCATTGGGTCCTTGTACATAACCTGCACTAACTCTATCAATGTTCTTTGGACTTCAAATCATTGCAGGCCTGCCCAAATCAGCTTCCTTGGGACCTTGCCATATGCTTTCTCCATGTCTTGGAATACCTAGTTGGACACTTTCTTCATCTCTAGTTTCTTCTCAACTATCTATCTCACTACAAACATTGGGTCAGGTGTGATGCATCCTGATCTGAATCTGAACTGCTCATCTCCCATCTTACTTTCTACTACTCTGCATATTGATTTATCAAACACCCTCTCCAGAACTTTCATGAAGTATAACAGGAGTTTGATACCTCTATACTCCGCACAGTTATGAATGCCCCCTTTGTTCTTGTATACTGGCACTAAAATGCTTATTCTCCAGTCATCTAGAATACACCTTCCCTTCCATACTGCCATGAGTACCTTTTGGAGCCATTTCTCCTCTAAATCACCCAACATCTTTATCATATCTGCCGTGACCTCGTCTAAGCCTGCTGCTTTCCCTGACTTCATTTTCCTTAGTGCTATTCTTACTTCTTCTATGGTGGGTTCCTCCTCTTCTTTCAGAATAGTCTGTGTCTTGGGTAGTGCAGCTTTTGTGGTGTTTTCTTCATTCAGAAGTTTCTGGAAGTATTCTTTCCATCTGTCTTTGATGTCCTATAGACTGGTGAGCAAACTGTTGCTTGCATCCCTCATGGAAAGTGTATGATAACTATCTTCTTTATATTTCTGTCTTGCCTTGCAACCTGCTAGAGTTTCTCTGTGCCGTCCACTGAATCTCTTTCCACAAGTTATTTGCTTAGATAACAGATTTTATTTTCTGTAAGAGTGCTTTTATTTAATCACTTGAACATAACTAAAGAGCAGCTCATATACTACTCCACTGGACTACGATCTACTTTGCTTCAAAATCTACTACTTGGACCAAAATGTAATGTGCTACACTGCCTCTAACCTGGTTCTGAGCAATGCTAAAGTTTTGCTAACATTTTCTTTCTTGAATGACTTCTGCTTTATCTTCATTAATGCACCCCTGGAGGAGATTACTGGGATGACGTCAGTCCTTAGCGTGCATGATGTTATATTCACTAGAAGTGCGTCTCAAGCTTGTCTCTGCCTTCTCATCAGGTCTCTTCTGACTTTTAAAGCTGATTTAGTGAAATGCATGCATCAGAGGTTTATTTATTTCATTTATGTGTATTTGCTTTCCATGGTAAACTCAGCCTGGCAGTAGTGTCTGGTTAAGTCTACCGAAGTTGGTGACTAGCTCTCTGAGAAGGAAGTGTCATGGCAGCCAGGATTTGCTTTTCTAGAAATACAGTTGTAGCCTTTCATTCTCCTTTATCTTTTGACTTTACAAGGCTTATGAAAATGTTCGGTCACAGCTTAGCGTTTGCTGCAAATGCTGTTAGCACTGGGAAGTAAATACTGTGTGAAGAAATATCCAGGGAACTGTTATGGCTAGGTTTGTATAGGCCCTAGAGCTGATAGCCTAGTACCAACCTATGAACCTATAAGACAGATGACCATTTATCAGCAGTGCTGTCCTGGGCCAAAATAAGCACCAGATAGGAGTTTGTTATTATTGAGCAGATCTGTGCTTACATTAGTGTAAAGTGGGATTTAATAATGCTATTCAATGGTAAGCAAATGATAATTCTGTTATGTGATTTGAATGAAGACTTTGACTTCCACTGCTATATTTGTATTTGTGAACTTTGTTAGTGTTTATGCTGTTTTGTAAGATGGTACTAACTCAAGCTACTGGAGTATGTTTATCCGATGGAGTCAGCAGGAGGAATGTGGGGTGAGACACATCAAAGTGTAGTACTTGGACATAAAAATTAACTGAAAACTCTGGAAAGCAGTTTGGGAGGAAAATCTGTGTAGGAAGCATACGCTGGTGCACCTGTGAATTCACTGACTATGACACAGCAGCTTCAGTCTCGAAAGGAATTTAATGTAAATTACGCAAAGCTCACTTCAAAGACATGATACCAGTAACGGTTGCCTTATACTGCCGACACTGTGCACTATCTTCCTATCCTCTTTGCTTAGTGACCAACTTTCAAAAAAAAAAACAAACTGAGAATGAATGATCTTGATTGAGTGATACAAGTGTTTGTGTATGTGCGTGAGCAAGCGCGTGCACATGCGCGTGTGTGTGTGTGTGCTTATGTGGTCTAATTCTCATAGGTTCATTCTCTAGTTACACCATTCTAGCCCTAAGAACATTTAGGAATGCTGATTCCTCAAAATTTGGATTATAAACCTATAGACCTACCCATTCATCTATTTTGTTCTTGAAGACAGTTAATGTCTCAGACATCCTTATATAAAGTGGCAATTTGTTCCATAATATAGGCATTTTCTATGCTATGTATGATTCTCTTGTGGTGGTCTTAAATACTTTTTTAACACCCTTATTAAATTATCACTTAAGACACAGGCAAACATTCATTTATGTAAAAGAAAACAAACCATATTAACATGTTTCCAGTAACACATTATATACCACCTATGTTATTTTTATAATTAGCATTAGTCCATCATTATATAAATTGTGAATTCCCATCTTCCTTTAAACCTCACTCTTTTCCCCCCCGAAACTTATCCTGCATGTATTGCTCCCACAATATCCCTTTATTTCTATGTAATTTTCTACTTTCTTTTTCTAAAGATTCCACTTCCAGTTCTTTTATCTCTGTTACAATATTCAATATTTCAGATACAGTTGTTAGACTTTGATTTCAATTTTCTTGTAATTACTTTTTTGGCAGCCACCAGAATTAAACTTAATCGAGCCTTATTATGTCTATGCAATTCAGATCCTGTGTCCAACATGCAGTCATTATGTCTATACATTTCAATATTAACATTTATTTCTAAATTCAATATTGCTTGCAACATTTCATTTATATACTCATATATGCTAATGTTAACTTTCCTCTAAAATAGTGACAATGAACAGTGAAAAGTATTAGCTGTTGGCATATTTTTATATCTGTAATCTGGCAAAGTTATTATTTGTTCCCTGAAATTTTCTGTAGACTGACAGCAGGATTCCATAAACTTTGCATAGGTTTCATGCGAAGCCTGTTTGGAGTTTGTATTTGCACGGTGACCAGCAGCAGTGATTACATATTCATGTCACTCACCATGTCTAAATGTAAACAAGTGTGGTTTCATGGCCAGCAATACCAGGAAACCATGTAAAGCAACACGGATAGTGAACTTGTTTACAGTAGACCAAACTAGTTTAGCAGGATTGTGCGGAATGCTACAATGATTACCAGGGTTTATCATACAGTAATGTATATGGTCCAAACACAGTACAGAAAAATGTATACAGTGCAGAGTATTGTAAAACCCTATTCCAGGCATTCTGTACAAAAAAGTTGTGTAAATGATCTTTAAAGGGTACATGGACTGCCATTTAAAATAAACAGTCAGGGGAAGTGTGTGTACTGAACAGAGACACACAGATGAATTGTAGGAATGAACACAGGGAAAGAGGACAGGTGAAACATCGTAATGTACAGCAGATCAAGGCATGTAAATAGAAGACAGTTGTAGCAGGAACACTACACACATATTGGCATGGTTCAGTACAAACTGCACAGTGAAAATGTATATTATGTGACTGTCAGGAGAAGGTGACATAACATTGGAGAAGATGTTTTTGTGTGATAAGCATCCTGACAAGAACAATGGATAGGTCATTTATCCGGGATGTTATATACAATTGGGGTTGGGTGCATATTGCGAAGCTATGCAAAATGATTTGCCTGAATATGAGCGTAATGTCAGCAGAGGTCTCCAAAAAGTAGGATACAGTTCGGACAACAGTAAATGAAGCACACACAATCATGGACAATAAAAGAATAATACCACCATTAATCCTATGTCTTTGACACAACATTGTGATTCTGAGTGATCACAGATGATTCTGCATGAGCACACTTGTAGAACTATCATGACATGTCAGCAATCTATGACGGTAATCAAGCACACCATCCTGACACTGTAACATCTGCTGGAGGTGTTAGGAGGAACACTGCTATACCTGTATGTGACATTAGGATCACTACAGGCTAGTTGACTGGTGTGCATGGCAGATATATATGTCATAATCCACACTGTCATGAATGTAGTCCATGTTGTCAAACAGCTATGTGTGTACTTTGTGCATCACTGGAACAGGTATCACACATGCATCTGGTGTAACACCTTGATGGGTGTTACCCACCATCCGACAGTAATGTTTATGCAACCAAAAAGAATACTTAGGTATGGCCAATAAGATGTGTGACAGCTCACTGTGGCAAAGGTGGTACACTTCAGTTACACATCACTGGAAGATGTAAAGGGAGGTACATGAAGAAGGGTGTATTGTACTCAGTTATTGGTGTGATCAAGGCTTTGGACTATGGAGGTAATATGGCCTTAGATGCGGCTGTCCTACACATACTCAGTAGTTGTGTTACATGCAAGGGAGTAGTCAGCACTGTGGCCACATGCTGGTGGATGTTCCACATACCATCTACCCCAGGACACAGGTTACATACCAAGTGCTCTGCTTATAGAGTGTGATGTCTACAATATCTTCGGGTTGTGCATTTGTTTTCATAATATAACAAATCCCCTCATATTTTTGTTTCATCTTGTGTTGTTCTGGCTGTGGCAGCAATCTGTGGTGTGTGTTGATTCTCTCTGTATTATACTAATATCGCAGTTGAAGTCAATGATGGCCTACAATCTGTAGTCCTTCAGGCAGCTGTTTTGACACAGTATGTGTATGTCATTCGTGACATCTATGACTTAAATAATGGACAGGAAAGGGCCTAGCAGACAGCCCTGATGTATGGACCTGTTCACTGGACTAAAGATATAGGTCATGTCACACATTTCAACATATTTAGATGCCACATATGTAATCCAGTGGTCTACCCATTTGCTGATATAGGTGTTTATGGCCACATCTGACAGTGTTGAGTGAATACCTCAGTGTGGATTTGTGTCAAATGTCTTGGCCTGGTCAGGTTACACAAGATAATAGTGTTGTCTTCATGCATGCCCTCAATGACCTCTTTGAGGACATCTAACAGATGAAACAGATGTGGATGTAGCATTAACAACTCACACGTCTGTTGCACACAGCTGGAAGATTACTAGTGTCCATTTAGAAAAGGTCCCCGATAACATGTTAGTCTACTTCACAGATGAGTAGAGTCAGCATGTGTCTATACATGTATGCATCAGGTGCTATTGCCCCCAACTCAGATGGATGCATGTTGAAGTACACCCTTCTATGGGAACATAGTCCATGTGGAGTGTGTGTTGAAGTGTGAATCCAACAGTGTCAGGTAGGTGTATGTGCTGGGTCACACTACAGGTAATCTGTGATGCTGTCACAGCCCATAGATTCTGTGTGATAGGCCTGGATGAGGGTAAGACAGTGCATACTGCCATCTTGATCTGGTCTAGGGTTTTGACATGATCACCCACTCAAGTATCACTGAGAAACATTCCCAGCTGGAGATTAACCCTTACTTCACTAGATGTTTAGCCAATTGGCTCACTGATAGAACACATACTGTGAAAGCTTGTGAATCAACCCCTACCAGTAGAGCTGTCACCATTGGCATACCCCAGGGATCTATGCTTGGTCCTTTACTGTTTGGAATCCATTTCTTGACAGTCCAGGCTAAAGTGGACTGCCGTTGACTTACCAAGTTTGCTGATTATTGCATACTGGGTGCAATCACTGAGTCCACCAATGATGATAACATACTACAGGAGAGGCTAACACAGACAAATGATTGGTGCCAAAGCCACATGGTCTACAAATAAATGCAAAAATGTGTCATTATTTTGGCCTTCTAGAATGTGGAATTCCCTGATGATTACAGCATTGACAATACACCCCATATGCTGAAACCCAGTGGTGCAAGACCTGGGAACACATGTAGATAGCGGTCTGGAACTTCGACTACCAAGTGTCCACAGTGGTATGGAAAGGTTGCATCATGCACCTCATAAGTCAGGCAATCATGGACTCAAACCTCATCAGAAAACAATAGAGTATAATGCTTCCTTTTGCATGTACCTCACCAGACACCTGCAGCAGTGGAGAGACCACAGGGGTTTCTCACCAAGAAAATAAAGGGCCTACAATTCATGCCATGATGTATGTGGATAGACTGAAAGCCCTGTCACTGTAATCTGTATAGTGTAGGATGAGGTGACTTGTGCCTATCCTGCAGGCCAGTCTCTGACCCTGGGAATATTGTACATCCACAAATCAGCTATAGCTGATAACATCAGCAGAGTCTGGTGAGAGGAAGATGGTAATAGCAGCTTCCCACATGCTGGTGTAAAATGCTCTCTGTAATGTCAAAATGCACACACACACACACACACACACACACACACACACACACACACACACACACACACACACACACACACACACACACACACACACACACACACCAGTTGACTGTAGTGAGAACAGAACCCCTCTCTATCTAAGTACACCAACTAAAGAACTCTGTATTTAAAGCAAGCATCACAGCTCACATCTGACTACAGTTTATATGTGATGACATCAGCAGTGTCTGGTGAAAAGAAAATGCTAATAGCAGTGTCCCACATGGCACTGTAAAATGCTCTCTGTAATGTCAAGCAAGCATAGAAACACACACACACACACACACACACACACACACACACACACACACACACACACACACACACACACACACACACACATATCCACCTCCCAGCTGACTGCAGTGAAAATCGAACCCCTACTTAACTACACAGACTAGAGACCTCAGTGCTTGTACAACATATGGTGGATGACATGAGAACTGGATGTTGGAGAGAAGATGTTAGGAGGCCTGCATGAAATGGATGTGTAGGCATGTTCAATTCTCAAGATATTTAAAGTTCTGCATGTTACCAGATCGATGAGTGTGGAATGTGTAGTATTTGGTGGTTGTGTTCCAATGGGCAGGTATACTTTAAGAAACAGCTTTACAAACTGTATGCAAGCAGGTGTCCACATTATTGTAAGTATTGGAAAATCTGGATGTCTATTGTCTTTCTAAAGATGTGCATGGCATATAACACATTTGTCATTTATTTATGTAGTATAGTTGATATATTTGTGAACAAGTACTAAGATACCAGGGTTGCAGTGCATGGGGGGGGGGGGGTAACAGATGACTGCATTGTGAATATGTGACATTTTCTTAGGGCCTTCATTTTTTATCTGTCTCCACATGTAGTTTCATGTCATCAACACTAAATGGAGAGTAAACAAAAGTAATACATGGTATTGTCCACTTTGCATAGTACACCACTGAACAGTGGGTTTGTGCAATGACTGGCAAAGTGCACATGTGAGATATACATTCCTACTGCTTTGCCTGTTTGCACATATTTAAGCAGTGCACAATGGTGAGGCTCATTGCTAAAATTATGAGAGTTAGTGCTGAGTGTATGAAACACACATGCTGCTTAGCTAACTCTGTGGCAGTAAGTGTAAATGCATTGACACATTTATTTTAGACCCCAGATGATATAGTGTTCAAATCCAGATGTATGTAATACTTTTAAATAATTAGTGATAATGCAAGGAAATACATTTTTGTACTACATTCATTATGTGTTAATGTGTGTTGATGTAGTACAGCATGTTTAAGAGACATTGCTCAGAGGTAACAGCACCAGAAAAGAGCCATTCACCATCAGTTGGCATTGGTGCCCAATGCCAAACTCCATGCAAATACAGAGGCCAAAAGTTAAAGGTTCCATTGCTTTTTTTTTGGTTTGGTACTTATGTGTGTTGTGCATGATTCTATTTTTAACCAGATTATAAGTGTTAAAATGGGGTAGATAGGAAAATGGTGAAATGGGGGAAAGCATGGTGAAGAACAAAGGAAAAGCAATATAGGAATGTGCAGAAGGGAGGGCAGAAAGAATCACAGCTATCCATTTCTACAACAGTGCAAAATGAAAACATGTACAGAATATTAGCTGAATTTGGACTGTTACCTCCACAAAGGGGTGACAACAATCCATTCATATTGTAGAGCCAATTGGACTGACTCAAGTGTGTCAAGAATCCATGTGTTTTTGATGGAGAGCCATGTATGGGGTGGTTTTGTTTTGTGGGACAGGTGCCAATTTTTGTTTTTTACTTCAGTAAGACAGGAATACTGGGTAGGGGACATTGGTATTTCTGGGTCAGGTAAGTTGGGTAGTTGAGGAAGCAAATGCAAATAAACAGGATGAACAAGACAAGACACAGGTACAGTGAGGAACACAATAGGTTGGAGGACACCAGGATTGGGATGAAGGAGGGGACAACACAAGCTCATACCTGTCAAACATGGGGATAGTGAGAATCTAGTCCTTACCTGAAGGACTGTCATCACTGTCCCCTTACTCTGCTGGCTGCTGGAGTGCTTGATGTCTTCTCCTCCTACAGACCATGAAGTTGACTAGCATCTCTATCTGATGTAGGCATACACCAATGGTGCTGTGCATGACCTATACACCAACCTTGGCATCTCTTTGGAGGTGCTGAAATCCCCAACTCTGCCACTACTCCAGTAGGGTAATGCAGCAGCATCTGCTAGGGTAGTGCTACCTGAGGTTGCAGATAGCGCAGGGACAGCAGAGGAAGTACTGTCAGGGTGGGTCCCAGATGTGTTGGGCATCAGTGCTGGAGCTGATGGAGCGGGAGCAGGCTGACCCACTGAGGTTGGCCTACCTCACTGTTCTGTGAAACATATAGTGATTTGTTACAGATAGATAACATGAAGACATTTTGATGGCATATAATAGAAAATAAAAAAAGAGATAAGGGTTGGGGACAGAGAAAAAAGAGATAACATTAGTACCATCATATGTGACATACAATGCATTATCACAATTATACAACTATTTTATCTGAAGTATTACATTTAAGTATACATTCTGACAACTACAAACTATAATTATTGATTGCTCAAAGTAACCCTTCCAGTGTGTATATAGTGTACATATACTTGGTCCAATTATACGGATTGCAGTTAACAGTAGTGCATTTATGCCATTTGTATAGATTGCAGTATTGTATAGTTGTTACTAGTGGTATTTGAACCTACAACCTCTGACTACAGTCTAACACTTGTCTCATAAAATTGGTTTGTGCTATAGATTTATGCATGCATACTTGCTTTTACAGTTAGAATATGCATGCTTACTTTCCTACTACTGTATAGAAAACAAATACATTTATCTTTAACTTTTAAAGCTAAAATTATACTTCTTTTGCACTGTATACATACTACTTGCTAGTTTCTACAGAAGATCAGCACGAGCTTGCTTATTCAACTCAATTTCAAGATTAGCTGTGAAAAGAAAAGAACAGAAGAGCATTATGTATACCAGTCTTTCCTATATTTAGCTTTGTATTATAAATTCTCTTTATTAGTATACTTACACACCTGTGAGATGTCGCTAGTTTGAAACTCATCCAACCACTGGTTCAGTGTATCTGTCTTATGCTCTTTTGGGTTGTTGAAGTGGTGCGTACATTGTTCTCCAGTGCATGGGATGCCAGTCGCACTGGATGCAGCCATGACCAGATTATTCCCAGCCTCAAACTTGCACTGGAGCTAGAATAGTCTCCCTGCAGAAGCTTTTGCTTGTGGCACTTTACCAGGAGTCCAGTAAATATTCTGGACTCCTGAACACCCCATATTTGTGCTATAAATTGGACACCTTACTCTCTAATTCCAGACATGTATAGTCTGAAAAGTAGAGCAATAGCAAATAATGATTTCCTGCCAATTCCTGTTATTGCATTTACTGGTAGTGTGCAAACTCGTGCAACAATGCCAACCATGTTTGTGTGATGTTAAACAGAGAGCAAAAAGCCACATAAGTAGGAAAGCAGTTTTTTAAATTGGATGACTAATCTGACATATGACATTAGTTTAAGGGGTGTCTGCTGTTGTAACTGTTAGATGATTTAACTTTGCTGACATGCACAGGGAACATGAATAACCTGACCTGACACTTTTTTATTGACTTTATACACTGCTAAAATTGATTTTTCCAGTGTGGGATCCAAACCTATGCATAACAGAAAAAAATATTTTCTTCCACAGCAGTGATTTATCATCTTAGCCACAGTAGAAGTGCTTCTCATACATAGTCATGAATTATTTATAAATACAGATGACAGTTTGATGCATTAACCATGTATGTGTGTGACCTGACAAGGTCCTTGCATAAAGATTCATTTGTGTATTTGTCTTATTCACGTGTGGAGGACATCCAAGTCCAAGAATTATACTTATAGAAACATAGTAGACAGTATACCCTCAGTCATACATCCGGACCTTCAAAACACAGTGAGGGTGTCTTAGCCCTCATACATAAAATTCATATCAGCTCCACAATTTATAATTATATATAAAGTGTTATAAGTGATATTTAATATAATATGAAACACAACAGTAAAAATGTCTGGAATTTTCTGCATTTGAACCCAAGACCATATGTATGACCACCCTACACTTTCACCTGTTGCCACAGGAACATTGAAATAACACGTGTATATTTTCTTGTTCATTACTATAACCAGATCTATCACAACACTAAAAATATGTTGCACTTCCTGTATTAGAATCCAGGACCATCTGTATTACAGCCCTACACTTACACCTGCTGCCAGAGAAATGGTTATATAATAGTTGCATAATTCCCTATTTATTCTTAAGTTCTGTGTGCTAACCACCATTCAATGCCACTTAGTGTGTTTGCTTGGTGCCCAATAGAATTAATACAATATATCCATTTTACATTGTTGACTGTCTGCACCCTGTCTGCAGGTGTTTGATGGCTGAAGCTCTTGAAGAAGCTTGCAAATTGCCATGCAATGTCACTTAGCGGTGTTGCACATTGGAAAGCAACAATTGCAACAATGTGTCCTTTTTGACCTTTATACTGTCTACATCCTGTCTGTACGTGTTTTATCTGCTTCCTGATTGGGCCAGTAGTCCAAGTTTTCCCACTGCATACATTGCACAAATGAGATAAACAGCTAAATCTGACATACATTGTGATCCTCCATTCCACTTGTTTGTGCTAAGCCATGCACCACACAAACACTGGTATTAAAAAAACACAAACAAAAGGAAAATTAGGTGAAAGGAAAAAAAGAAATATATTAAGTAAACAACACTACAAATTTTATGTTGGTACATTTGAAATACTTTTACATAGGTCTGGATTTTAACTATCACTCCAATGGCCCTTTAAAACACAGTAAGGGTGTCTTATCCCTCTTTGCCACACAAACAGCTTTGCAGCAGAGAACTATAATCATTGTGCATACAACCAACTGCAACATAATCCACAGTACTAACAAAACATATGACAGTTGTTTGTACATGTATTAATTAAATAAATAGTGTACTGAGTGATCACACAACCATTTCAGACTATTGCTTAAATGCAGCTCTGTCTTATCTCTCTATGTTTATTGATCATTCTTGTCTTATCTGATCAGTAATCTGAGACATGCAGTCTGTAAGGCATTTTGTATCATTGTCCTTAAAATGTGTGAGGATATTAAATGGCAATAATATACAGTTGTCAAGAAATGAAGGGGATGTTGGATGTTACTGAACAGAAAATGTGAAATGTGTGCTACTTCTTACGTTTAAAACCTTGATACAATTACTTCTACACTTTGTAAGTCTAACCTGGCTGACACATCCAGTGGAGGTAGGGAAGTCTGAATTGCTGTTGGGTCTTTCTTCTCCTTACCAGTAATCATTCACTGTTGTAATCCATTAGCAACAAACATAGAGGAAGTGCCTGTACTATGTTTATTTATATCTGCTACATGGAGACAAGTATTTGGGATTCAGCATTTCTAATAAGTTCATGCCTCATTTGTGTATTCACTGTACTCACATCCCTGAATCCACACTATAAAAAGGGAACTGTGTAGCTAGGGAGCCCAAATGTTAGTAGACTTGTTTATGTGGATAACACAGCTGAAGATATTGTTGGGGATATATCTGCACAGAAGACTACTGATCTTGATTATGTATGCTTGCATTTTTCAGCTATATACTGGATATGCTGAAATGTCAATAAGAAAACTTTGTTAATATATATATTCATTAGCAAATGCTACTTTTATCTGTATGCATTTCTTAGAAGTGTACAGATAGCATGTGCATGTTTGTCAGGGCATTTTACTTTCTCACAAGTGCTAATGTTACAACTGTTTCTTTACACTCTTCTATTGTTATTTCTGTGAAATGTAAATGCCCTATATTATCAATGACACAGGGGTGTTAACCTTCTAGGCTGGCCCATGCAAATCTCTAGGGAGTGCTGGCCACAGGTAGACTTGACTGGCAATTGCATAAAATGGAATTTTCTGTGGTAATGTTTACATGTATTTGAGAAACATTTTATTTGATAGCACTTTTAACATTTCACTCATGGTTTATTAGCAAAATGTGTCATTTGCCTGTTGTTTTGGCTTCGGCGAGCCAAGTTGCATTTCTCATTTGGCACAAACAAGATTTGCTATTTTTACTGTCCTTGTTTTGAATCCAACCTTTCTTTATGCGTGATTGTAATATGTTACAACCCTACAATTCCTTTTTTCATATTTGAATATCTTGACCATTTTATGTTTCTCCAGAAGGCAATAGTGAAATACTAACTTTTATGTGTTATATTGAAGCAGGATGTTTACTTATGTGATACTTATGTGTATTATCCTTCTTTTGTGTTTTATGTCACCTACGACTATGGCACCCAGGCATCTCAATCCCCACAAACTCCCCCTTCAGTGATTCTGAAAATGAAGTAATTGTGGAAACGTTTAGGCGACATGGTGCCTTTCTGCTTGAGAGGGGACATGGGAGTATGTCTGGCAGAATGCAAATTTGGCAGGAGATGGTGGATGATGTGAATACAGTAGGCAGTCAGAGCAGGAGATATGATCAGTCGCACCATAGGGCCACTGACATGATTTTACTGGCCCAGAGGAGAGCAGCAGCAGTCACTCATGAACAGATGGCTACAGAGGGGGCTGCTACAGAGCCACCACTGACACCAAATGAAGAGCTACTGTCCACTGTCAGCAATGCAGACAACTCACTGAAATGTGCACAACAACATGTCATTGAGGTTGGTGTTGCAGAGTCAGGGAGGACAAGTATGTCCCAGGAGCAGCTTCTAGATAGGCATATCTATCTCAATTGTTAAATACTTCATGTGTCATAAAATCTTGACAGCAATACTTAAGTTCTGTTTAACATAACTTTTTTTGGGGGGGATAGTTGTAGATTAATACAGTTAACAACACATTCTAGTTGATTACACATGGGCTTGGGGTGGATATGTCATTCACGTTATTGTTAAAAGTATCCTTAATGTAGGTACAAAGGGCAAAAAGTTTTAACCCCCTCTGTTACTGCTCATTGTGCCCCTGTGTTACTGCTCATTGTGATGATGGTGTCCTTACCATTTGTTTAACTTCTTCCTGGACCATTCAGCATAGGCAGCCTACAATCATTTGTACATGGTAAGCCAAACATTCTTATGTCAGTACTGATGATAAGTTCAAAGAAATATTTAGATTGTGATGTGGGTGTCAGGACTGTTGTGTGTATTGCTGTAGTGTTTGTAATAGTGTGTATTGCTGTATCGTGTGTAATAGTGGCACCATTGTTAGTTTGTTAGCATATATTGCACTATAGCAGTGTAGGTATTAATTTTTTTCCTGTGTTTGTTGCTTATTATCACAGGTGATCCTGACAGTGGAAGTGTTGGACTCCTACCACCTGATGTCAGAGTATCAGCAGACTCTGATGATGATGGTGGCTAAACAGAGGCACAGTTGGGGGTGCAGAGGTTGATACTGTGATTGACATTCAGTCACCTCCTGTAATTCCATTGGACAAAGCCAGCAGGCCTACAGCAACCCATTCCAATCAGCCCTCAGATATTGGACAGGTGGAGTGTGAGACACTTGATCAGGGCAGTGTGGTTACTGTGGCTTCAGTGCCTGTTGAATCTGGCCATAGCCAAAGTGTGGGCAAGGTGCCACACAGGATGGTTTTAGGGGTGCTCGGCGGAGGCCTGCTGTCCATCCTCCACCTGATCCAGGTGTGTATTCCTGTGCCAGTCATCATATGTTTAGGGCCACCATGGTGGTGCAGGCACATTCCAATAGGTCCTGCAGAGAAATGCTTAGGATTTTAGATGTACACAGGCTGACATATATGACTGCCTCCACTGTGTTGCCAGTTCAATGGATCTGATGTATGACATGTTGGAACGGGCGGTGTCTGTGATGGAACGTCTGCTGGGAGGGGGACTGCATCCATGTGGGCATAGGTCAGCCATATCATCTGATGTTTTCCTATGTGGCTATGTCTGACCATGGCCCCATAACGGTACTACTTCCACTGCTCCATCAGTGACAGGCCATTGGATTATGGTTCTGTGCATCCTTGTGCAGGGAGCTCATCCACCAGACATCAGTCATGTACAGGTAGCAGCAGTGCATCTGATCATGGGCATGTATGTGCCAGTTCAACTCCTGGCAGAGCCAGTTTTCATAATCAGGTACAACAACAATGAACTGTCACCTCTACCATGAGTGGCTCATACCTGTCTGGCATACCAAGATGTAAAGCTAGCAGAGCTTGGCTGTGTTCTTGCTGACACTAACACACAAATTTCACCTGAGGGCCTATACAAACATTCACATACAACAGTTATGTGGTTCAGCCGTGAAGCTTAAAGCTCATTCTGTCTTACTGGCCATTTGTTACTTTATCCAAATGTCTGCCTGCTTCTCTTTCTTACTCCCACACACTCACTTACCTTTTGTGTCAGCCTAGGCTTCCTGCCCCCCTCACAAAACACCCTGTGCAAGTTATGATAACTGTGCCATATCCTTGTTTTCTATCTTTTGGATTCATGGATACATAAGCTTTGTGTCTGATGCTCAGGGTGCATAACTGACTTAGTGCTTAGTATATCTGTGTTTGTGATGTTGTTTTGCTAATTGCACTTTTGACATATTTTGGTCTTCAGCTGATAAAATCAAAACAATTTTTTCCATCAGTATTTTTAAGAATCTTCCGAGAGTTGTGAAGTCTGAAACTGAAATGAGTCTCTTTGCTTTCTACCTTCTCTCTTTAATGATTTTGCAGTACAAAAGTATGATGCCAAACTGACGGCATTCGGTGACCATCAGTACTTTTGAGAGGTATGAATGTGTGAATCTTTGATGCCTGAGGCCTATTACTTGATAGAAGACACATGTATTCACATAAGTCTGCTGTCACATGTTAAAGTAATTGCTGTACAAATCACCCACCTTTTACTTATTTTATTTCTTTATTTATTTTACAGTTTGTTTACCGAGAGAGTTCATTGGGCCAAGAAGATCCTGTTTTCAATGGAGTCCCGGGGCTGAAAAGCTCCATGACAACAATATAAGATAAAGACAATACATTCACGCAATGCATAAAAATTTATAGCTGAAGTGAAAAATACAGTTAAAAAAGAAAAAAAATGCTCACACATGTACATGTTTATAAAAATCAAAAAACATTGGTGCATATTGTTGTTAGATTGGTGCATGATACTGTTAGATTTGTTACTGTAGTGTGTCTTTATCTACCCTGTAGCAGTCTACAAGTTCTACCTCATGCAGATTGTGATGAGTTAACCGGGGTCTGAAACCTCTTCTTCTTTAGGGACTTCTTCTTTCCGTGGCTGTATTCCAATAGATTTTGGAATTCGCAGGAAAAAACAGCACCGAGTCTACATGGTTGCTTTATAGCTTGTTGAATAGCTCCTCCATCTTGGATTGGTTGATTAGCATACAGTTCAGCTGCTTATGCTGTAATTAGCATGGCACAGTGTTTACTATGGTTGTGCAGCTCTACAGACAAAACAGTGTGCTACTGGGTGTGCATTGTGGAGTGATGCGCACATGGTGTTAGCGAACCTCGTAAGGTTTATTAAATCTACCATTGAGTCTAATGCAACTAATTGTCCTGTAAGTACAGAAATTACAAAATGCATTATTATATTTTAGGATGAGTGTAATATATGTTTCACATAACTTTACTATATACATTTCTTGTCTTAAATTGATTTTATTTAACAGACCTAGTTGCCTCATTGCTGCCAGCACTATCTGGATAACTTGATTTGAAAAAGACCAGTTAGATGTTATTATTGCCCAGATCCTTATATTAAAATCCTTCTTCTTATGGAACACTTTGTAGTATTAGTGGTTGTACTAATATTTGTTTACCAAGGTACATGATGCTACATTTATTCAAGCTAAATTTAATACCAGATTTCTCAGCCCACTTTGCCATTTCAACCACATAGCTATTAATATCACTAAAGTCATTTGTATTTATGATAGTGAATCTGAGCTTGCATACATTTGTGTACTTGTTCATCCTGCACTTATTACATGTTGGAATCATTCCAAAAACTATATTAATAACGGCGGCCCAGAACCGAACCTTGTGGGGCTCCCACTGTAACATATACAGGTTCAGAAGTCTGTCTTTGTACTATTACAATATATGTTCTACCTGAGAACCACTCAGTTATCCAGTTTGCCAGATATGGGTTTTTATTTTTAACTAATGTTTCATATAATATTTTGTGAGACAGAATATCAAATGTCTTAGCCAAGCCTAAAAATACAAGTGCTGCTACCACTGAATGACCCATGGTTGATGCTATCTGGACATACATTAGTTGATGCCTGCATATATTCATATGTGTGCATGTATGTGTGTATGCATATTTGTTTATTTATTTATCGACATTTGGTGACCAGAAAAGTCCGACTGGGTCAGAAACCCATTTTCAGCGGAGGCCCGGGGATAAAAGCTCCAACAGTAACATAAAGACAATAACAGTTAATTTATCATCCAAATTAAAGACATCATTACATAGTTTTAAAGGCACATTAGGTAGTAGAGAATGTATATAATAATTTTACATTTAGATAATTTTACAAAGTATATAATAATCATTAAAAACATAATATGTGTGTGTTATATGTGCATTAGTGTGTGTGTGTGTGTGTGTGTGTGTGTGTGTGTGTGTGTGTGTGTGTGTGTGTGTGTGTGTGTGTGTGTGTGTCTGTGCGTGTATGTTTGTGTACGCACTCGAGCCTGTGTGTCTATAGACGTGCGTTCATATGTGTACATCTTTGTGTTTCTGTTTATGTGCATTTGTGTGCCTACGTGTTTGAGTATGGATGTGAGCCTTTGTTTTTTTTGTGCGTGTGTGTGTGTGTGTGTTGTGTGTTTGTGTGTATTTGTGTGTGATTGCATTGAGTACTTGTTCTGCCTTAACTGATATCAGGTAATACAGAGGTTAGTTAAAGGTTCTTGCCTTTCTCCTGCCTGATTCATTGCTGAAGACTTCTTGACTAATGAAACTGAACTTTTCTAGTTTTGTGATTGATTCTTTACTGACTAGGTTTGAGAAGCCAGAAATATAGTTCGACAGTGTTACTGTCATTAAGTCTGATTCCTTGTGAGGAAGTCAGATTTTTTGACAATAGCACATTTTCTCATGTTTGTCAGAGATAAATATAACCTGAAAATAGATTCAGCTTTGGTATTGAAGCTGGTGATGTTTCTCAGGACGTAGGTGAAATAGACAAAACAGCAAAATTGGTGGATAAGAAAAGGAAAAAGAAAATATGTGTTATATTTATGGAGAAAGGCTAGCACAAAGGTTTATGCCTATGGGCTGCTAAATATCTTTAACCAGTAGTTTAGGGGTTGTTTTCTTTAACCTCCCGATGGTTACTGAGAGACTTAAAGGGAATCACCTAAGATGTCCAGTAGTCTTGGTCAGTCTTGAAAAGTGACATTTGTACCTAGTGATCTTGTCCAGTTAAAAATGAGAAAAACAGCGCATGGAGACACACAGTACCTCTTTTTTTGTTGTGATCCTCATGATGGATATATTATTAGAAGTGCTCAGAATGGTGATTTTTATATCTCAAAAGGGTTCCTTGGACATGGTTTTCATTATTACTATCCCAGGTCATGAAATTCAGTCCCACTTGCATGCATCGCTGCACTGGTCTATCTGAAATTAGGAGATCTCTCAAAAGTGGTTTATTTGTCCTCATGAGCTCCAGGGTCTGAAGTTCAGTCCTACAACTCAGGCAAACTGTACTCGCTAGATATTAAGCTAGGTGTAACTTCTCCTAAAAGTGTGATGAGGCAATGTTTCCTTGAGCATATTTGAGAACATAGTCTTTTGATATGACATGGTTACCTGTCACATACCTCCACATGACCCTCCGGAATAAAAGCACCTGTCACAGGTATAGCTCATTATAGGCTTCAATATCATTCAGAACAATTGAAGACTCTACTGGGGGTAAAAAGGGTAATTGCCACTTGCAACGTCTACTGAAGGTCTCATTCAAAGTAAGTATTGAACCTGTCACCACCACAAAAACAAAAAAACTAAAAACCTTTTCCAAAGCAAACTACAGCCAAATAGTGATGGTATAAAAAGATTTATACCATCTGCAATCACAGACAACAATGACTCCTATGCAGAGCTGTACACAAATTTCCTATATAAACAATTAAGCAACTACTGGAGTGCCTTCTGTGTGGTCTGCATGTCCTCCCCGCAGTCGAGTGTCCTCCGAAAGACATGTGTGAATGGGCGTGCCTTCGCTGAAGGTTTGGCGTCGGGCTGGCAATTCGGCACCATAAAAATCTACTGCCAAATCATTAGCAGACCGAAGTTCCGCAGTGGCGACCCCTAACCGGGAAAAGCCGAAAAGACAAACAACAACATAGACTCGGCTGTACCTGACCGAATTAAAACCAGGTCCTCCAGAAAATAAAACAAGCCACCTTGGTGGACCTCAAATATAAACAGGTTATATAGCAAAGGGAAGAAACTGATGCTTAAGAACAAGAGGGAACTGATTTAGTAGAGGAAGAATTCCTTCCATAGCTTGAACAAGCAAATCAGAAATCTGGTAAAGTCCTCTAAAGCTAATTATGAAGGTAAAATAGCATCCCTGTCTAAGGATAATCATAAGGCATTCTTTCACTATGTCCAAAATCTAAAAGGGAATGCCCAGCTATGCGCTGAACTGGTAGTACATGATACCAATCATACTATACCAGAGGAAATTGCCAACCTACTAGATGACAGATTTGGTGCAAGGTTTACCCCTCCCCCACCAGCCATACCCCAAAGCATACATGATGCCAGTCTTCTGCCTATTATCTCTAGAGATCAGGTCATATATGTACTCTCCATGGCCAAAACATGGCCTCAGTGGGACCAGATAACATCCCAGGTTGCTTATTAAGCAATCTAAAAACTGGACCTAGCAGACCTACTTGGTGTTCTCTTTAACCATAGCCTGAGAACTGGCTTTGTTCCAGCAGAGTGGAAAAGAGCACTAGTAATCCCCTTACACAAAGGGGGTCCATCAACCAACTCTGGGAACTATAGACCCATAAGCCTAACCGACCTCATCTGCTAGGCCATGGGAACAATCATCATGGACCTTATCAACAAGGACATAGGTGACCTTTAAACTCTAGACCCAACCAGTTTGCTTCATTAAGGGTAGATCATACTTATTAAACCTACTAGACTTCTTTGTGAAAGTCATCAAAGACCTGGATGAAGATAAGACAGTGCATACTGCCTATCTTGACCTATCCAAGACTTTGTGCACAAACCCCCATTCAGGTATTATTGAGAAACTCTCCCAGCTGGAGATTAACACTTACCTTAGTAGACTGGTAGCCAAGTGGCTCACCACCAGAACACATAGTGTCAAAGTTTGTGACTCCACCTCTACCAATAGACCCAACCCAGTGGCTTGCCACATGGATCTGTACTGGGCCCTTTACTGTTTGGAATCTATTTCTCGGATGTCTAGGCTAAAGTAGATGGCCTTTGGCTTACTAAGTTCATTGATGATTGCAAACTGGGTGCAATTATTGAGTCTTCAACAATGTTAACATATTGCAGGAGGGATTAACACAGACAAATGACCAGTGCCAAAGCCGTGTTCTAAAACAAATGCAAAAAAAGTGCATTATTATCCCCTTTGGCAAAGAGGAATTCCCTGCTAACTACAATATTGACAGCACCCTTCTAAGTTCAAACCAAGTGGTGTCAGATATGGGAACACAGGTAAATTGCAATCTGAGCTTTGACCACTACGTTTCCACAGTGGTAAGGAAAGTCTTCTGTGTTGCACATATAAGTAAGGCCATTGTGTCCAGGTCTAAGGATGTTACAACTCCACTGTACTCGACCCTCATCAGACCATTAATAGAGTACAATGCTCCCTTCTGCATGTACCTCACCAGACACCTGCAGCAGCTGGAGATACCACAGAGGTTTCTCACCAAGAAAATACAGGCCATCCAAACCATGACTTATGTTTATAGACTGAAAGCCCTGTCCCCATACTCTGTATTTTGTAGGCTGCTGAGAGGCGACTTGTGGCTGGCATACAGGGCAGTCTCTGACCTTGCCCTGATGGATATGCTGCACATGTGCAAGTCAAATAGCACAAAAGTCACTTGCTCTAGGGATCTTGACTTAACCTGTGACATTAACAGAATATGCTGGAGAGACAAATATTTCTCCCACAGATTGGCACTACTCTGGAATAAACTTCCAATTCATGTGAACAGAGCTCCTCACTGAGCCTATTCAAGTGCAACCTGGACAAATGGATGGGTGACAGCAAATTCACATGGGGGTCACACCCATGTCCCTCATGGACTGAGGTAGCTGGTGTTTAGCATAGACTCACTCTGTGAATTACGTCCATCTAACCAAGGACAATTGAGGCAACTTAGGATTAACATGGTTAGGCTTGTAAGGGCTCTAGGGCTCTTAAAACTGAGACATTAATAAATATAAGAATGTCATTTTGGGATAGAATGAACACATTTATAAATGTTTTTAACTTGGCTGTATATCAATTTTTTACATTTTTTAAAAAAGGATTGTTTGATATTTAGTTGTTTAATTGAAAAGTGTATCTTATTGGTTGGCTGATTTATTAATGGTATCTAAGTGCTTTGGTTTGAGCTAAGTTAGTTCTGATGAAGTTTCTGTAAGTTTGGAAATGAAAGTGCTAAACTTTAATAAAGCATTTGGATTTATTGCCTATTTATATACTGGCTTGGCCTGGCTTTAGCTCCTGTCAAAGGAAAAAACTTCAAAGACCAATTCACATAAGGTTCTGATAAGGCACTTTAATTACTTGCTGCAAGGAGACAAAAACATGCAAATACAGGATTTTTCCTAACTGCTAACAGGAAGTATGCTATTCTTATACTGTTCTACGAGACGTTGCCTTCTATGGTTGACGTAATCAAACACAACTTTCTGTATTGTTCTACAGCAGATGTTACTCAGATTTTCTGCTGACATGACCGGATTTATGAAAAACATTTTGAGAAAAACAACCTGACCTTGTGGGCTTTAGCCCGCTACAAGCTTCTATTGTGTAGTTCTAATACATGTCTTACATTTCAAGGTACTTTTCTAGCTTAGGCACAAGTAAGCGCTGATTGCAGTTCATATTTTCAAGCAGTCTTTGTTCTTATTATCAATAGCTTCTGCAGCTGTGTATTTTCTCACAGCATAAGCGGAACTCCTTGTCTAAATCTCATAACATTAATACAAGTGATACATCTATTCATTATTTTCTTGACACAAGCAAAACTTATCTGCTTCCCTGTAAATTTCCAGAGCATAAGAAAAGATTATAACTGCACATATTTCATGACAATACAAGATTGGGAAGCTTCTGCAGTTTGTACATATTTATGCAGTGTGAAATAGAATAAATGTGTTAACCCTTTTCAAACCTCAAATGCACTAAGCATATTACTAATACGTACACTAATACATATTTTTCTAACATTTACCCCCTTTTAATACTTTATTCTACTTTCAAAATAAGCATAAACAGTTTTTTTTCTTCTCCTAACCTCTTCCTACTCAGAATTTGCAGTTAAGAGAGTCATTCAGTTTAAACTTATGAAAGCATTTCAATTTTTCAACAGTTCTTCAAACTCAGCACTTTGATATAAGGTTTCAGAAACTGACATATCTATAAAGTCTTTAATCAGTCTTTTTATGTAGTTGATGCCACAGCAAACACATGCTCCCAGTAGGATCATTCCTACACAAATAGCAATCAGGATATTCATTAGGATAGTACCCCACCCCCCAAACCATTTCTGGAAAAAGTCCATCAGTGGGTTTGGTCCTGGTTTGGTCATGGCCGACACTTGCTGAATTACCTCAAGGTGATTGTCTATCTCGTGTTTATGGTCAGGAATATACGAACAACACTTCTCCTGGATTAAAGCGCAAGTACCGCCTTTCACCGCTAGGGTGAAGTCGAGAGCCATGCGGTTTTGGAGCACCACAGTTCTCATAGCATTCAGTTCATCAGTCACCAATTCCAAAGCGGAAAAAGTTGCATTGCTCATTACTTCGAGAAGTTTAGACAGCTTTCACAGCTCCCAGATCGATTTTACTGCTTCATATGCTGGTAATATGCCTGCCACTATATAACAGAATCGCTCAAGTCCATGTGTGTCAGTCCATCACCCACAGCATGATGATTCTTCCAAGGTGCATCGAGTTATCCTACTGGATTGACAGGCTTCTTGACAGCTTCTCGAACATTTCAAATTTTATCCCGAGGTAAAACTGCAGTATGTCGTATGGCCGGAACCAGGTAGCCCAAAAAATAACTGCCGGACCACTTGTATGCTTTTCTACCACATACAAAATAACAATCTTCTACTTTAGTAGTAACTTTACTATGAATATACACTTGTCCTGCATGAAACATTTTTCTATCAATTATAGACAGTTGTTTATAAAGAACAGACTCATGTTTTACTTCTTCAAGTGTTTTGTGCATCAATTTAAAAAAATAATCATAGTTTGTGTTACAATAAAAACCTGTGTTATTAGCTTTAGTGTAGCATTTATAAGGAACAGTCACATTGCAATTGCTCCAACCCACCTGAACTGTATCATTCTTATAAAAACTCACAGTTCCCTTTTGTGGAACCGACAAGTGCAATGCTATTTTATCTTGTGCTGTGATAGTTGATGTATCATGAATCAAGTTTTCCTAGGTCTCATTGACCCCTAGAGGGACTGAAGTTAACAATAACCCCCCGTATGCTGTTGGCAAAGCTGTGTAGATCCAGCAATTCGAAACATTGAAAGTCTTAGCATACACATATTTGATTGCCTGATAAGTATTGAAGTTTGGATGCCAGTCTATGTGCAACTCTTCACGTTTATTCAGTTCAGTTCGTGTGGCTGGGAAAAGGAATGGCCACAACAAAAAGATTATTGCCACTAGTACAGTTAACAGAATGATTATGCAATACTTCTGAGGAAATGGTTGTTCTGCATTCCTGTTTTCTCCAACTCTTCCGAACAGTTCTATTCAGATTTTTCTAGATTCTATCATTTTTACTCTTGACATGTGACAAGATTTTTGTCCAGTTCAAAGTTCTTAACTAGTTTGCAGTGTGTCAGGTGGATCCACGAGGTTCGCTCTGCGATTTTGACTGCAGTGGATGTCGACAGAAGCACTTGATATGGACCTTCCCACTTTGGTGACATCCAATTCTTCTTTTTTATGACTTTCACCCAGATCCAGTTTCCTGGAATCATTGCCACTTCTGATGGTTTGGTTTGTTCTTTATCTGAAACAGAATTTGACTGCAACAGATGTTTAGAATTCAACAAATTTCTCATATACTCTGCTAGTGTACAGTCGACTTCCTGGTCTGCGGGCATGAGAGGTTTCCACTGAGGTATATAATAAGCCCTTCCAAATAGTTTTTCAAAAGGAGTCAATCCTTTTGCATTCGGAACAGTTCTCATGCTCAACAGTGCCAGGGGCAGACAGTACACCCAATTCTTTTCTGTTTCTGCTATTAACTTTCTTAACTTACTCTTTAAAATCCCATTATGCCTCTCAACTAACCCTGCAGATTGCAGATGATATGCACAATGACTTTTTTAAAGAAATACCAAAATGCTTACTTAACTGTTGTATGGTTTGGTTTACAAAGTGTGTACCGTTGTCACTGTAGATCCTTTCTGGAATGCCGAATCTAGGGATGATTTCTTTAACAAGGATATTTGCAACTGTAGCCACGTCTGGATTTTTGGTTGGAAAGGCTTCCACCCATCTGTAAAACATATCTACAATGACAAGACAATACTTCTTATTTTCACATTTGTTCAATTCTATGAAATCCATACAGATAGTATGAAATGGATACGGTGGTGTAGGGAAAATCCCTTGCTTGGGCTTTAATACCCCTTGTGCATGGTGTTTGTTACAAATGTGGCACATCAAACAAAATTTTTTAGAATAGTTTAAGAATCCGTATGTCGGGAACACTCGGTTCACAAGCTGTACCATCCCCCCTGTTGAGACATGGCATTTCCCATGGCTCAACAAAGCTGCATATCTAAACAAACTAGATGGTAATATCGGTTTCCCTTCTTTAGAGATGTACAGCCCCTTTTCGAGGATTGCTCCTCATTTTACCCATCTTTGTTTTTCAGCTTGCGTAGTGAGTGTCTGCATTGTCTTTAACATTTCTAAGTCTAAAATCTCAGAGGGTTGTAGTTCCTCATTCAAAAGAAATACTTCTGAAGCTGCCTGCTTTGCAGCTGTATCAGCTCTCGCATTACCTTTTGAAATCCTATCTTGTTGCTTGGTATGAGCTGTGCATTTACAAACAGCTACTTTCTGAGGTAACTGAATAGATTCTAAAAGATTTAGAATAAACTGTGCATGATTAATAGGTTTTCCAGTAGATATTATCATTCCTCGGTTTTTCCACTGTTGCGCAAAAACATGTACAGTAGAAAAAGTGTACTGGCTGTCAGTAAAAATGTTCACACATTTACCCTTTGCTAAGGTACATGCCCATGTCAAGGCAATCAATTCTGCTGCCTGTGCAGATACGTTGTGTGGTAAAGATTTCGCTTCTATAATCTCAGTATCAAAAACTACTGCATATCCTACTAGGTTCTGTCCTGCAGGACCCCTTTTGCACGAGCCATCCACGTAGTATGTCACCTCGGCTTCATCCAAGGGGACATCCGTGAGATCTTTTCTAGGCAGTGTCTTTTGCTCAATCACCGTCAGGCAGCGGTGTGGTGTGCCATCTGCAGGGGTCGGGAGCAAGGTAGAAGGGTTCAAAGTCGTACATCGTTCAATTGTCATATGAGGTTGTCTCAATAATATAGTCATACAGGAAAGATGCCTAGCAGGGGAAAGATATGCTACCTTCTCTTGTAGTAAAATAATTGCGACTGCATGAGGCACTCTCAAAATGAAAGGGTGGAACAAAACTACTGAGGCTGAAGCCTGTACTGCCATTGCAGCTGCAACTACTGCTTGTACACAGTGGGGTAAAGACTGTGCCACTGGGTCTAGTTGTGATGAATAATAAGCAATAGGGCGTTGCTTGTCCCCATGCTGCTGGGTCAACACTGATGTCATATAACCTTACTTACAATATACAGTTTGGAAAAAACGTTTATGGTAGTTCGGTAATCCCAGAACTAATGAGGACGCTATTAACTGTTTCAGTTTGCAGAAAGCAGATTCTGCCTCTGGTGTTCATTGTAACAAATCCTGTGCTGCCATAGGCTTTTTATATATCAAGTCAGTTAGCGGTGCAGATTCCAAGGCATAGTTCGGAATCCAGCTCCGGCAAAAATTAGTCGTCCCCAGGAAGGACATAATTTCCTTCTTGGTAGTGAGTTTTGGTGCTTGTAAAATTGCTACTTTTCTGTCCTCATCTAATGTTCTACCCTCTTTGGATATTACATATCCTAGGTATTTAACTTGTTTTTTCCAAAGCTGCAGTTTATTTTTGTTTACTTTATGTCCTTCAGTGGCTAGAAATTGTAATAGCGCTATGGTATCTTCTTTGCAATCTTGCTGGGTGGGGGCTGCCAGTAGGATGTCAATCAACATAAAGTAAAATCTGACTACCTCTCGGTGAGGTAAATCCTGCCAAGTTGCTTGCCATTTCTTGTGAGAATATTGTTGGACTTTCACAATATCCCTGTGGTAGTCACGTATATATATATATACCTTTTCCCCTGAAATGTGAATGTAAACCAATGCTGGCTGTCAGGGTGTATCAGTATCGAAAAGAACGCATTGCTGATATCTACCACAGAAAAATATTTCTGTTGAGGTTTTAAATCATTCAACAAGGTGTGTGGGTCTGGCACTGTAGGTGCCCTTGGTATTACTGCATCATTTAGCTTGTAAATCTTGGACCATATGCCATTCTCCATTTGCTTTCTTAACAGGAAATAAGGGTGTGTTACATGGTGAATCAGGAGATTCCACCAGCACCCCTTCCTTAAGTAAAGCTGCTATAATAGGTTTGATTCCTACCTCTGCATCTTTTCTTAAGGAATACTGTCTTTTCTGTGGTCTAAATGCTGACTTTGGCATGATAGTTACTGGTCCCGCTGTACGAATAAGTCCTACATCTGATTTTCCTGTTGACCAGAGAGTTTTTGGTATATTCTGTAAGTTATAGTAACTGGTCCCGCTGTACGAATAAGTCCTACATCTGACTTTCCTGTTGACCAGAGAGTTTCTGGTATATTCTGTAAGTTATAGTAACTGGTCCCGCTGTATGAATACGTCCTACATCTACGTTCCTGTTGACCAGAGAGTTTCTGGTATATTCTGTAAGTTATAGTAACTGGTCCCGCTGTACGAATAAGTCCTACATCTGACTTTCCTGTTGACCAGAGAGTTTCTGGTATATTCTGTAAGGCATTCTCTTCCTCCTTTAATAGGAGAGCTAATCAGCTGTCCTTGCTAGACTGCAAGTGCACGGCTGGGTGGGTCTGAGTTATCCAATTCAACTTCTGCATCTGTATTCCCTGTTCTGACAGTTCTAATTCTGCCTGTTTCTCCCATCTAGTGACTTTTTCTCCTAAGTCTGCCCATTTTACATTCTTGTCCTTAGTTAAGCTAACGTGGTAATCAATTAGATTTATAAAGTGCAAAGAACTCCTGGGGCAATGAACAGCTAGCTGCACTGTTCCCTTCTGTGTCCCAGTACAGATTATGTAATATCAATCTGTTTGTCCGATTTTTAAACAATTATTGCTCATATTCCTTATCAGGTCCTGGCGTGTTACAGTAATACAGGGTACAGTGCAACAAATGTTGTTCATCAATGCCAAGGGAGGGGAACTTGCTGATGGCTACATTCATCAGCTCTTTGGTCACTGCCCCTGGATCAGTCGTAACCAAGTCCTGGCTGTACCAATAAAACATTTCGCCCTCCGATTGTATTACAAAGGTATCAATTTGTCACTGTGCTTCCATACCCTGCATGGTTGGGACTACTGCTATACCAAATAGCTGCATAAGGTCTCTGCCCAAGAGGTCTACTGGGCATTTTGCAGAAACAACAATTTTGCTTTTCTGGGTCAATCCTGAAACAGGATCAGTTATTGCAATGTTACAGGAAAGGGGCTCCCGATACAGCTGTCCATTAGCTGCTTTTACTAGTATGTAATCAGGTGACTCTGAATTTTCTGGCAGTTTGGAGGGATGTATCAGGGTCCGTGATGTCTCTGAGTCACGCAAGAATTTGACTTCCCTCCCTTCCACCAAGAGTGTAACTTCTGGTTTTGTGTCTGCTAAATAGAGCTCTAAGCTCAGTAAAGCTAAATCCAATATTTCATTTTCTTCACTATCCATAACTTCCTGCACTTCCTCTATTTCCCCTGTCACATCCTCTGCTCCTTCTATCACATTCTCATTTGTCCTTTCTCTGTTATTGCCTTCTAGTGATTCTTGACTATCATATAGTCAGTCCTCACCCTCCTTGTCTTCCTCCGTGGTTGCCCTCTTGTTTTTCTTGCAATCCCTTGCCAAGTGTCCCTTTTTACCGCATTTAAAACATTCAACCCTTTTCTTTCGCCCTTCAAAGTCCTCTGATCGCTGATCATATTGTTTGTTTCCCTGGGCATTTTTCTTGCCCTTTTTCCCGGACTGTACTACATAAACTTCTGCTCCATTTTCTACAGAAAATACTTGAGCTTTCTTTTTCTTTTTGCTATTAAAATGCCTCTCGGCATGCCTAGCATTTTCAAGTAATGACTGTAACCTGCTTGTACGATGATCTCCCATGTGCTTTATAATAAAACTGCTTATGGGTGCAATACTGCCTTTCAAAAATGCATTCTTTAACTGCTGTTCATATGGGGAATCTTGTGTCTGATCTTCAGGAACCTGCATTCCACAGTGGTTATTAAGACATTCTAATAATCTGGCATAATATCGGTCAACAGTTTCACCTTCTTATTGGATGCATTGATTAATGCAAGTCGAGTCTGCCCTAGGCTTCCATTTCTCAGTGATTCAGTCTGTAAGACCTTTCACTCTGTTGTCTAGTTCTGCGCTGCTATGTGGGAGGGGTCTAAGCGCAGCATCACGGGGATTCCAGTTGCCACTAATCATGTGCCAATCTGGCCCCACAATTTGTCTAAGTACTTTTTCTACCTCTTCTCCGTTTAAATTATAACTTAGCCTCATTTCTTGTAAATCTTCTGAGAACTTTCTAAAATTAACTTTTGGATGGGGAATTCCCTCAGTGGCTTTCCGGATATCTTCCAGAGTCCAGGGTCTATACTCTAGAATAATTGGGTCCTGACCGTCTTGCCCTGCCTAAGGATTAGGTACTTCTATGAGTGGGCATATTTCTTCTTCAACCATAGATCGTGAATTTCTACCCATTTGATATAACTCAATGTCTCCTTTTGAGTTACCTGCCCGTGTTCAAGACCTGGTCTCGATGGGATCTCTAATAAATGGTTTTGCTTTTGCAGTGTCTCTACTGTCAGTGACAGCAGGATATCGTGGGGGTGGACTAACTTGTTCACGTGCTTCATATTCTGGTAAGGGAGGCAGAGGAGCCAATGCTATTACTAAGTTATTGTCCTCCTTATCTAAAAACATTGCTTTTGAATTATTATTCTTTTGTTCCCTACGGTTTACTTCCTTAATCCACCTGTGTGCCTGAGGGATTCCTAATTGGCATTGCTTTTTTACCCGACCTTTGGAATCGGTTTTGAGCTGTTTGACAAGTTTGACAAGCGAGGATTTTTCTAATTTACCAGTGAATTCATACTTATTAACCCATTCTGAATAGTATTTAATATTATCAGCACGCTGTGACTGCATGTATTTTGCGTCTTCGGTTAACGGCGGATTTTGGGGTCTTTTTGTGCAATTATTACCCATTTTGTTCTAACCTTTTGAACGTTACGTAACCTCTCTTATTTTTAACATGGTACCATGGATTTTGTTATAGTCTCTTCAGAATGACTGCCTACCTACTCTGTTTTCCCTGATCTATGACAAGACAGTAATCTTTTCTGTCCCTGACTTGCAAAAATACAGTCTTGACAAAAACAATACAAATCTAGTCCCTGATCTAAAAACAGAAAAAAGTAGATTCACCTTACCTGAGCCTTCGTGATTGATCACCTGGTTCGTGAAAACCCGTCTTTCAGTCACAGATCAGAAAGTGGCTGGCCTCTTTTGTATGACAATTCAGTCGGAGGGCTTTTCAAATAAGAAGAACCGATATGGTTTCTTCCCCGTACGGTTTCAAGCCACCTGACACGTCTGATCCGAGGTGAAGTGAGGGTTTCTGGTCCGAAGGACCAATCTGTGAAAGGAAAAAACTTCAAAGACCAATTCACATAAGGTTCAGATAAGGCACTTTAATTACTTGCTGCAAGGAGACAAAAACATGCAAATACAGGATTTTGCCTAACTGCTAACAGGAAGTATGCTATTCTTATACTGTTCTACAAGACGTTGCCTTCTATGGTTGATGTAATCAAACACAACTTTCTGTATTGTTCTACAGCAGATGTTACTCAGATTTTCTGCTGACATGACCGGATTTATGAAAAACATTTTGAGAAAAACAACCTGACCTTGTGGGCTTTAGCCCGCTACAAGCTTCTATTGTGTAGTTCTAATACATGTCTTACATTTCAAGGTACTTTTCTAGCTTAGGCACAAGTAAGTGCTGATTGCAGTTCATATTTTCAAGCAGTCTTTGTTCTTATTATCAATAGCTTCTGCAGCTGTGTATTTTCTCACAGCATAAGCGGAACTCCTTGTCTAAATCTCATAACATTAATACAAGTGATACATCTATTCATTATTTTCTTGACACAAGCAGAACTTATCTGCTTCCCTGTAAATTTCCAGAGCATAAGCAAAGATTATAACTGTGCATATTTCATGACAATATAAGATTGGGAAGCTTCTGCAGTTTGTACAGATTTATGCAGTGTGAAATAGAATAAATGTGTTAACCCTTTTCAAACCTCAAATGCACTAAGCATATTACTAATACATACACTAATACATATTTTTCTAAGAGCTCCACACAGGATTGTCTTTGTTATTGGTTTGTCATTATCATTGTCTTCAGATTTGGATTAGTCCTCTAGCTTAGTAACCTGCTACGAACCTATGAACCTAAGAACTGACTACTCCTCCTAATAGCTGAATCAGCAAAAAACTTATTAAATAAAATCTGAATTTGGCTAGGTACTCATTAATAATAAATAACAGATTTTATTGACAGCTACTTTAATAAAAATGTAAACAAATGAAAGTTTAGCAGACAGTCCCCTCCTCAACTCAATAGTCTACACCATCCTCCAATGGATAAGTTAAGAGAATAAACTCAGATGCCAGTGCTTTGGATGTACTCATGGCTACCCCACCCTCAGCACAAAAGACGTGCGTTCATATTGTGAGATCAGCTGACTAACAAATAAAAAAATGACGTTTCTTGTTAAACTGATGGTAAGCCACAAACTTTGGTGACCACTTTAGACCAAGTGACTTTCATCTTCCACATGTGAGATGTGTCCCACTCCCCCTCCCCCTTTAAGAAGACCAGATACTGGTCCTTGCTGAGTAGGTTCCTTTACTCCTTTTTTGTGGTCTCTGTGTATTTTTTTTTTTTTTTACCATTCCAAGAGTAATGCAATTTTCTTCCATAAAATCGACTAGTTGATGCAGGTTTTGTAATTCTTATTTATTAATGTTTTCTGCCAATACCTAGTTATACTGAATTAAAAAATCTTCCTCGTTGATGTGACATCATCTCAGTGCCAGATGAATAGTTCTCGATTTGTTTGTAGATCAGTAGCCGTACTGCTAAAAAATGTACAGACACCCTGAAATTTAGTGGTACATTTAACTGATTTTAAGCACTGACGTGGCCTGCTTTGTGACACTGCTCACAAGTGGATTCCAGCAGAGGTGCAGAGTTGTGTTTCCTTTCTTGTTAAAATTGAAATCCTGGAAGGTGAGCTATTTCTGTTGTCATTGTCGTATATGTACTGGTGTGCTCGATGTGATGCATAAAGAGCCACTATTTGATAATAACCTGAATATTAAAGTTGCCAGTGGGCAAATCATAAATGACCATTGTAAGAACTCACTATGAGGTATTATCACTGTTGTTTGTGGACAAATCATACATTACCATTGTAAGAACTCACTATGAGGTATTATCACTGCTGTTTGTGAACAAATCATAAATGACCATTGTAAGAACTCACTGTGAGGTATTATCACTGTTGTTTGTGGACAAATCATAAATGACCATTGTAAGAACTCACTGTGAGGTATTATCACTGTTGTTTGTGGACAAATCATACATTACCATTGTAAGAACTCACTATGAGGTATTATCACTGGTGTTATCATTATCACCGATCCCTTCCCCCATTTTTTACAAGGGGTCAGGGTGTCACATCAACATTAGTTAGTATGATGAAATTACATCGAGTTAATATTTACATTGCCTCCTCTTTTATGTTATTTATATACTTAATTAGCATTTGTTTACCAGGATAGTCCATGTTGGCACAAGGCCCATTTTCAGCAGTGGCCCAGGGAGAAAAGCTCCCTACTAAATATGTATATTCATGTTACTAAAGGTTATCATAAGAGGGATGAGTATAGGTCTAATAAAAACAATGCTAACAGCTAACATTTAGTGATTCGAATACAAAAAAGTGCATATGTATCAATGAGTCCAAACTGTTAAACCAAGAGAGACAGGAAATACATTAATAACAGCTAAGTAGGGCTATTAAAGGTACATGTTACATAAATGGCTACAGGCCTAAATTAATCAGCAACAAAAGAGAGAAAGAAATGAGATATGTGTGAGCAACTAACAGCGACAGTAGACCTACTACACTACAGGGTATATTATTAAAATTAGTTTCTAAATTTAATCTTGTATACATCATTTATAGATGGATTATTTGGCTGCTATCGGTGAGGTAAAAGGAGCAGTTTAAAGGTACAGAAGAGTAGTGGTAAGTAGATGGTTGTGAAGTACAGTAGGATGGCAGTAAACAGATACATATATATTGAGCTGAAAGAAGAATATAGTGAAATAAGTTTGAGGCAGTGTGTGCAATAGATGGTTTAATGCATGGGCTTAGAGAAAAGATATGGGAGAAGTCAGTGGATAGGACTCATAGCCGAACAGCAGGAAGCCTCAAGAGGGTAGATTAAAGCATGTCACTAAGAATTATTTCATGTGGTTGGATATTTATGTTATTTGTAGGATGGCATTTAATTGGTATTAAGGAGTTGTTGAATTACCCTGCCGAATGGCATGAACATAACCACGTTTCCAACAGGAGTTGTTTAAGATGTTATTTAATGCTTAAGAGGTTATTGGTTTCTTTTAGGGTGAGTGGGATGGAATTCCAGATCTTGGCTACAAGGTAGGAGTGGAGAGAATTACCTGAATAGTTATTAGAATTTGTGACTAGTAATAGGTGCTTGTGGAGTGAAGGGTTCTATTAGTAGAGTATGGATGAAGTATGTAGCTGTTGCTGGGGCATTTATCTGATCTGTAGATTAGGTTGTATGTAGTGACTAACAGAGAGAAGGTTAGAGTATGTTACACTTCAGTCCACTGAAGTCAGAACTAACCACTGGTGTGTTCTACATGGGATATTAACAGCAAATGCTACTATTTTATTTTAACTTTGTAAAACAAGGTAGGATTGTGTGGCTTGCAGACATAAAAAATGGAAGAACTGTAAAGAAGGGTGTGGAGCAGGTAAGTTGTGGCACTTGTTTTTCCAGTGTCATCTGTAAGGTAAGGCTTTGTCCTATGGAATCTGTGAGCCATGCAGAGAACTTTCAATATATATAGTAGGGATTCTTCGGTTATCGGGTGCAGTTTTTTTCGGATTCTTGACAGGGCAGATTAGGGTTGAGTCATCTGCATACTGAAAGATGGTAGCATGTTTACATGCAGTGTAGAAGTTGTTTATAAATATGTTGAAAAAGCCTGGGCCCATAACAGATCCTTGTTGGGCACCCACTGCTACAGTTAAAAAGGAGGTTATGCCTGTTTCCCATTTCTCAGCCTGTTGTCCGGCAGTGAGATAAGTCTTATCCAGGATAGAGCTGGCAGGTCTAGTCCTAATGAAGAGACCCTATTTGGAAGAAGGTGGTGGAATACAGTATTGAAGGCTTTAGACAGGTTTAAAATACTGCTGATACAAGGTTACCTTAACTTCTACTTTGGTTAATGAGCTGGTGAAGTTAAGTACTGCAATGTCAACAAAATACATGCTGTATTGGAGATAAGAGTTTAGGGAAACTTTAGTAGGTAGATTTTGTTGTAGTTTTCTAGTACTTTAATTAGTTTATTTAGGATATTTAGAAAAATTGAGCTGAGCAAGGATATTGCTGTGTCTTGTTGGAGGGTATGTAAAGAGCTCCAATTGACAGATTTTAGATTGAGATTACACTAATCTGTTTGGAAGGTGGACAGGTTACATGCATTATTATATTAATGGAGCTTGTAGGTAGCGATACGCTGTCTGATAACAACAGTAGGGAGGTGATCATTTAAGATATCAGGGAGTGAGCCTGTTGAAATAAAATTGCTTAGGGTGTTAGTCCATATTCAGTCTAGAGCAAATGTTTTCATTGTAACTAGCTGGTGTGGAGATTAGCTGACAGAAGCCACAGAGGTTGATTGTCCTGAAGGTAGATTCATTTGTTATAGTTTGCCAATCAATGTTGAAATCGCCTAGTATTAAGGTTTTCTGAGCGACTGAAGCCGAGAACCAGGAAAATACTTCTTCAGCTGTAATAGTATTATCGCCTGGGAGTATATAAATTCCTACTAAGTTTATTGTTTGCATTTATTTATTTATTTTCACTGATGGTATGAGGATTTCAACATTTTTGATTCCAGGTGTGGGGGATGTTAAAGGGCTGGAGAGATAAGTTAATATTGTTCTTGTAAAATATTGCCAATTTGCCTGTTTTCCATCTGCTATGAGGCTATCCAGACAGAAGTGTATCCTCATCTTTTATATCTTCTTTTAGCCATGTTTCTGTAACTATAATGACATCTGAGGATTGCTGGGCTATCCATGCATGGTCTTCAGCTAACTTGTTTTAAATGCTTCTTAAGTTAACATTAAGAGTAGGCCAGAGATTTCAGTTGGGTGTGAAGTAGTGTTGGTAGCATGACATATTAGTGGATAAGGAGTGTTTACTGGATGCTGTAGTGGCCCCGGATATGGATGGACATCTCCACAAAGGTTAATAATTAGAGGGAACTATAGGTAGATATAGGGCTGTTTTTGTTTAAATTTCAATTTATGACAAAGTGTGTGAGGTAGAGGATTAACAGAATGTTGAACATATTTTATTGTGAAGAGGAGAATAAAACCATGGGGGGAGGAGCTGTTGGCTCTTGATATCCTGGTTGTTTGTTACGATTATCTTGCTCAACGTAAGGTGCTTATGTTCAATAACAGCAATGAGTGGTCACTCAGCACTGAACAAGATGTCTGATGACCTGCTGGAGTGGTTTAAGAATGTCTCAAATGAAGATTAGCATCTTCTTATGTTATTGGAACAGAGCTGAAGGACCACCACAGCGGGCAGCAATATAAAATAGCAATGCTGGAAAGAGAAGTGTGCTCCCTTAAAGAAATGGTTGCTGAACTGACTGAAAAGATTACAACCAGTACAGTTTGCTGCAAGGAACTAACCTCTAAACTCCCCATTCAGGCTACTAAATTGGATGACCTTGAAAACAGGTCACATAGAGTGAATGTCAGTGTGACTGGTGTTCCCAGTACTATCAGTGATCAAGAGTTAGGATTATGTTTTGAATATCTGCTTAGAAAGTTTATTCTAGTGCCCTAATAACTGTCCTGCATGATTGAGGGGGTGTACCTGGTTGGTGCACATTACAGAAGTGTGTTGCACAAGAACCACGTGCCAATAGCATTTAATCCGGCATATGCACAAGGGACTGGTTAATTAAGTACAGTAGAAAAAGTAAGAGGGTTACCTGGAAAAAACGTGTGTTGCTATTTATGGCACTTTATTCTCATAAGCTTTATGAACTTCATAGGGGGATGAGGCCCATTAAGAAAGAACTGACAATCACGGTTTTAATGCCATGTTGGTATACCCAGCCATATAGATTGTGATACGGGATGGTGTGAAGGGGGTGGTACATGCTCTGCAAGAAGCCAAAGAACAAATGGCCACTGTGTTGGAGGGAGAGAATGCAGGTTAGTGGTCAGAGAAGGAGATGGAGTGGGAGATGTCCAGTGGAAATTGAGATTTAATCTGCAAGATGGGGTGACATTCCTCCACAAACATACAGTGCAGCAGTGGGTGGATTATGTACCCAACTCCACCATCCATCAGCAAAAATTATTTTTGAGTCCAGAAAGACAGGTGATCATAAGGAGGGTCAGAAGAGTGACAGCTGGAGGGACAAGAAGGACGTGCCTAATAACAGGACATATAAGATGCAGAATACTAAGACCTCCAAAAACCAGGACACTGGACAGAAGAAATCTGAGCTGAGGCAAGAAAAGTCAGGGTCAGACATTTTCTGTGTCTTTAAAATCTTCAGATGAAAACTGTTGGACCCCAGAAGGATTTGCAAAGTTTAATAAAAGCAGCAAAGATTACTTTAAAATGTGTACCTATTTTGGGGCTTTGTCCCTCATTATTTTTAGCTTTGTCCAGATTTTTTGTGCTCAGAGGTTGAGAGCTATGTTTCTGCAGGACTGACTGTTGTCACAAGAGGGCTTAATTATTGCAGTCCCTGTATACTTGCACAATAGAAATGGATCTATTGTGTATTATTATATTTTTTCACAGGAAACGTACTTGTCATTCTCTTATCTGTATCTGGTTTATTGGGTGTTGGTAAAGGGTCCTTTCTATGACACTTATGATTTGATTACTTTATAATTTATTATTTATTTATTAACATTTGTTGACCGGGAAAGTCCACTGGGTCAGAGACCCATTTTTAGTGGAGGCCCGGGCAGAAAAGCTCCACAAGCAAAATATAAAGAAGGACAATATTTAAAATACAATGTAACAATATTACTGATATAACAGAGAGAAAAAAAACATAGAATATGTACACATACAGAAGATATGACAGGGAGAAAAAAATCAAGAATCTTACAATTGGTAGTAATATTATGTCATTATCTTCTTTGGTGAGATTCCAGTATCCTGTATAGTACGAATACACTAGTAGATGTGGATACTGGGTTTTGCAAAGGTGTTGCCATTTTAGTATTTGGGGAAGTATACTGTTTAAGGTGGTTTGCTTTTGAGGCAGGTGCAGGATGGATTGTCTAGATAATGTGTTTTTAGGGCTACTTTAAAAGTTTTTGGGTGGTCAATTTGGGTTATTTCGGATGGAAGGTTATTCCATAGCTAATGGGAGAACAGACATTGTCCTGCTCTTTTGTTGGGTTTAGTTACAGTAAGCATTAGTTTACAGGAGGATCTTAGTGTTCTAGTGGGGGTGTATGTTTGTAGGATTGAGTTAAGGGCAGGGCAGTCATTTGGTTTATAAATTAGTTTGTGGGCTAAGCTTAATTGGGTGTATTGTAGATGGTGGGAAAACTCTAGCCATCTTAGCTCGGTGATGACATGGCAGTGATGAGAATGGTCTGGTTTCCCAGAGGCGAATCTGGCTATTTTGTTGTAACAGGATTGTAATTTATTACAAAGATTAGTAAAAATGGCACTACCATATAGAAGGGAGGGGATGAGTAGGGTATTGGCAAGTTTTATTTTGGTATATTTATCCAGATAGAGTTTGTGGCGATATAGTTTACCTAGTGTGAAATGGGTTTTCTTTACTGCAGCTAGGATGTGTGGTTCATATGTGAGTTTATCATCTATTGTTATACCTAGTAATTTGGCTGTTTTCACTATTTCAATTTCTGTGCCGTCTTTAGCCAGGATTTTGAAGTCAATGTTGTGTGTTTTTGTTGAAAAAAGTAAAAGTTTAGTTTTTTGGGGGTTTAGCATAAGTTGTGCATCAATAAGCCATGATTTGATAGAAGTAAAGGCCTGTTGTGTAACTGTGAGGAGGTCTGAGAAAGTTTTAGAGATGGATATCAGTGTTGAATCATCTGCATATTGGATGATGTTCTGGACTGGGGGGGGGGGGGCTTTGTGCAGGTCATTGATGAAGATATTGAACAGTAATGGACCTAAAATGGATCCTTGTGGTACTCCTATATTGCTAGGTTGGTAATGAGATTGCGCATTTAACCATTTTACTGATTGTTCCCTGTTCTGTAGGTAAGAGGTAAAACAGCTGAGGGATTTTGGGGAGTGTTGATAGTTGGTTTACTAGCTTAATATATGACACTGTGTCAAAGATCTTAGATAGGTCTAGTAGGATTACTGAGGTAGGATGGCCTGCATCCAAGGCTTTGTTGGCAGATTCTGTTAAAGATAATAGGGCAGTAATGGTGCTATGGACTGGCTAGAAACCATGTTGGGTAGGGGACAGAAAAGCATTATTTGAGAGGTGATTAAGTAGTTGTGAGTCAACACATTTTTCTAAGATTTTAGATAGAGGGGAGAGTATAGAGATAGGGTGGTAGATGGAAAGATCATGGGAGTTACCCCCTTTGTGTAGTGGGGTAATGATGGATTTTTTCCATAGGAGAGAGCGCGATGTATGAGAATGGTAACTGGATATGTTATTGAGCTAGCTGCTATTTGCAGATATTCTGGGGGAAGATTATCTGCAGGCAGAGAGCAAGGTTTGAGTTGTTTTAGGAATTTCGAAATCAGAGAGGTGGGTACAGGTTGAATAGTGAAAGAGTTGCCTGGATGTGTACTGGTGTAATTTGCAGGGGAGGGGGTGTGTTCTGTTGGAGGTGGGAAGGGTATGTTTGAGCTGGATGGGCAGTCTTTGAGTAGCTTTTGGATGGTACAGATAAAGTGGGTATTAAAAGCTTGGGAGATTTCTTGTGGGCTTTTTTCTGGTGCAGGGGATGGGTTTTGGATGGTGCCTGGGTTAAATAGAGAGGAGACAGACTTCCAAAATTGTTTGGGATTGTTATACGAGGTGGATAGTTTAGCAGAGAAATAATCTTTTTTATCTTGTATTACTAGCTTTTTTGATTTGTTACGGAGTTGTTTGTAGTGGAGTTTATTTTGTTGTGTTCTGTCTCTCAGCCATATTTTCCATGCTTTGTTTCTAAGAAACATAGTTTGTTTGGTTAGTTTTGTTAACCACGGGGCATGGTTAGTTTTGGTTTGTTTAGTACACATAGGAGCTAGGCTATTGAGAGTATATACATAATATACTAATTCTTTCTCAACTTCTTAATTCTAGTTTTTGTGACTACTTTTAGATGTAGAGTACGGCTTCCTTCCTTTTCTAGGGTAGAGGTGAGTGTTCTATTAATTACTGTGTCATATAAATATGAGGTTTAATGCATGATCAATGTTTTGCTGTTGGTTGTTTGTCTTTTTTCAAAGCTTTCAATTGGGCTGTTATGATTTTTTTTATTATTACTTTGGAATGTTAGTAATCTAAGGGTATCGGTTTTACTCATTTTAGTCCAATGGGATATATTTCAGCTACCAGGAACTGGATTCCAGATGTAGGCGTTTCTTGGTATACACCCAAAGGGGACATCAGATCCCCAGCCCAGAAAGATTCCTGGATCACATACCTTTTATTCGGAGCAAGGGAATTAATATAGATAGTAGGCTGGAGGATGGCACTGGACATATACATAGCTAATGTTTCAGTCAACCAATGAAACTTTGAAACTTCTTTTTTGGAATGTAGGGGGTAGTAATCATCCAGGTAGGAAGGCCAGAATCCTACAAGTACCTAACAGGGAGCAAGCACATGTCATCTGTTTTCAGGAAACAAACTGAAAGTGTGTGAAGCACATACATTTAAATCTAAACATTATCCTACTCTATATGCTGAACACACGCCCAGAGGGGGAAAGAGTGGGGTGCTCATTTTGTTTCATTGGACATTGATGGTTGAAACAGAACTAGGACTAGGGGAAATGGACGATGGTTGATATAGGAAGGTATTGTCAACAAACAAAGATGGTTAATAGGAAACATTTATGTCCTGAATAGGGATGACCCTGACTTTTTTTGCTGATTTTCTACAAGTGCGGCAGTTTTTGTAACCCTAGTGTAATTAGTGTATTGGCTAAAGATTTTAATTTGGTCTTGGACAAGAGTTTAGAGTGTCTGTATCTAAAGAGACAGTATCATCTAAAGTGTCAGACTTTACTCAAAAATTGGATGCATAAGGAGGGATGGGTATTTATTGGGAGAGAGTGTTCCACCTAGAAGATAACTTTCCCACCTTTTCTAGGTATCTTACACAACAGGGTAACAGAATGAGTTAATACTTTTCCCAGTGCATTGGCGATTGAAAGTACAGATAACTAGTATATTACAGCGTAATCTTTCAGGTCATGTGCCACTTAGTTATGTGTCTGTAAACCAAATAAGGTGCTGGAGATGGGCTCTCTTTCAATGGACCTTTGCTGGTGATAGGGAAGGGATGAAGGCTCTGGATGTGTATGTGATATATTGCAATGTTAATCCAAGTATGATTCTTAACTCTTCCTGGTAGGAGGGTTGTAAATCTGCAATAAGAGGGGATATTATGGATATGGATGGGAGTAGGAGAAGGTATTGAACTGATCTGCCAGCCTCAAAAAATAACAATACATACAGGGGAGGAATGAGATTTAAAAGAAGGCAGGACTTAAATGAGCTACGCAATGTTTGAAAATAATTGGATAGATTATAAGTGATGTATAATGTTTGCAAAGGGGAGCGTGTCAGTATGATTTGTGATGTGAAAGTGAAATGCATGCAACTAGGATTGTGTCAGTGTGGTTCATTTTCATTTATGTTACTGTACGATTGTTTATGTCGTAAGTGATGGTTTGATAAAGATTTTTTTTGTTTAAAAAAGGGGGCAGGAATGAATAATTTATGTAATGATGCTTAGGTTACGATATATAGCAATACATGTGAAGTATAATGTTTTTTAATATTAATTTAATGCAATTTGATTACTTTTGTATGAATGTAAATTTGCCTGTGTCACAAGTGATGATTTAATAAAGGTGTTTAAAAAAATAGCATTAATCTCCCAGAGGAAAAAAAAGCTGGCAGCAGAGATGGTAGGGGATAAGGATTTTAAGGATTATGTCATCTGGTTCTCTTTAGAAGTTAGACACCTCTAGAACAGAAACAGAGTTTTTAAAGAGAGGACACTTTTGGTAGGTTCATTAGAGAATGGAGCCCTAGATGTATTTCCTGGTTATATAATCAGTGTGTTAGCAAACCCACTGTATTTGCTGTAAGAAATAATGAGGGGTCTATCCTTACACAGCATGAAGACCCTCAGGAAGGTTTTAGGAGTATCTATACGAATTTGTATAGCTTGTATTCTAGGGCTCAAGGTGTAACATGGTCATACTAGGCAGTGCAGGGGTGTCTGCATACCTAGGAGAAGCAATCTTTGGTAAATTTCCCAATCTCATTGATGGAGATGAAAAATGCTATATCCAAACTTATTGCACAAAGACCCAGGAATAGATGGTTTCTCGGCTAAGTTTTAGAAATGGAGTGGCAATGAACTGGTATGGATCTTAACTATGATTTTCAATAGGAGTATTGACCTATGTTTGGGGCTAGACTTTAACCAACCTATTATCACAACTATTTTCTGTCTTTGCAATGTAAGCAAATTTGACTCTTCTCCCCAGGCCTCCACTGAAAATGGGTATTACCCATTCGGACTTTCCTGGTAAACAAAGACAAATAAATAAATGAATAAACAAACAAACAAATAAATAAATTATCCCAAAAGTGAAACAAGGGATCCCTCACTGAGGCAATCTTAGATACATATCCCTCATTAACATGGCCCAAAAGATATTTGCAAAAATCTTGGCAAGCAGATTGGCATAATTTTTACCATGATTAATATGCAAGGGCCAGAATGAGCTCATTAGGGGGAGAGAGATTCTAGATAACTGGTGGGAATTAATTGTTTTTCTTTGATATTATGGAAAGTAGAACAGGAAGGGTATTATTTGATGTTAAGAAAGCATTCCATTCAGCAGAGTGGGATATTTTATTCTCGGTATTGGATCAAGGAGAATATGGGCCCAAATTTTTAAATTGGATTAAGGGATTACACACTTCCCCCTCCTTTAGGACTGTTGTTAACACAGGATCATCTTACCCCCAGGTCTCACCAGGCAGGGTACTAGACAAAGGTGCCCTCTGTTCCCAGCTATCTTCTTGTTAGTGATAGAATAACTGGCATACCAGGCGAGAGTTGTACTAGACAATCAAACAAGACTGGACGGTTCATTCAATGCTTTTCTTATGTTTGCAGTTGAATATGTGTTATTGAGCACAATCCTGCTGGCAGCACTGGGTAAGGTATTAGAGGTTTTCCACTCCTTCAGCATAGCTTTGGGGTTATGTTGGTATTAAAAATCATCTGTATTGGTGGGGCAGTTCTAAAGGTATTAGAGGAATTCTCTATTCTGGCATCAACGGAAGCTGTGTATTTGGGATTGACCTTAAAAGTCTCTCTAACTCTTGCTGATACAGTTGACAGTAACTGTAAAACTTTAATAGCTAATGTACAAAAATATTTTGCCCAAGTTGGATAATTTTCACTCCATTTTTGTGAAAGTGCAGGCAGTACAGCTTATGATATTACCTCATATTTCTATTTTCATGAATATTCCCATTTTGTTGGCCCATCTGCTGTTCAGGTTTCTTCAGAAAGGGACAGATGATGATGATGTTTTGGGAAAGAATGCACATAGAATTTTGGCAACCGTAGTGGATAGCCAGGTCTATATTATAATGTCGACAAGTGAAAATGTCGATTCTGACTTGTTCGACACCGAAATGTCGAACTACAAGATTACCGAATGGCCAAATCACTGATTTTTTTCCTATGGAAAGAAATTGGTTGGCCGTTCTCTTACACCTGCCCTTTCCCTGACTGTAGTGTGGTCTCGGAATTAGAATATTTATTTGGGTGGGGTGGGGGGCAAAGCCCCCCATACTTAAATTTATTTATTTTTCTGTAGAGTTGGTGTTTGGCCAACCGATTTCTTTCCATTGGAAAGAAATTGGTGATTTGGCCGTTCGGTAATCTTGTAGTTTGACATTTTGGTGTTGAACAAGTCAGAGTCGACATTTTCACTTGTCGACGTTATAATATAGATCCATAGCTCATGCTTCTGTGGAGTCTTTGGCATTCCTCATTCAATGAGATACAAGATAACCTTTCAGATGAATCATCTTTTACATAAGGTAGTCGATGGAACAAAGATAGAGTCGATGTGAGTTAACTCACCCTGGTGTGGAATATATGGGTTCTCAACAGAATGCCTCCAAAAGTTTAGTGACACGGTACTGCAGTATGGGGATTGTAACTGGGGAAAAAACACACAAAGGCAAGTGTAGTTCGAAAAGGTAACTCAGCAGGTAATAAATGTTAAAGTTCCAGTTTAATGAGCGCTTTCGAAGGGGTCAGTGCCCCAACTTCATCAGACAAAATACAACTCTAACATCCTGTCTTTATACACTCGTTCATTCACTAATTAATTATTCAATTATCAAACTGAATTACCTTATATTATCTAAAATTTTCTTTCATTAAAAACATGCAATTTTAAAATATAGCATTTATTCATACTTGTGTAACTTGAACTAATGCAAACAATCTATACACACTACTATTAAAAACAAAAATGAATTGCATAAAATAAAATATATTTTGCTACTTGTTATTAAAAGCCTTGGTGTCACATACTAATGCAGCCCCTAGTTGCAAAAACATTATTTAGCACCGAATAGCACAAGCATCATTCACCCTTAGAAACTGCTTTTTCATTGTTATTAGAAGCCGCATTAAATGCAATTGACCCTTGCATAATACATATATCTAAACAGATATGTGTTTAGATATATGTTTATGATAATATGCCTCATAAGCCTAATAAGCCGCATTATTGCCTTGAAAAAAAGACATTTCAACATGCAAAAAACTGTAACTTCTTAAAAGTCATAATGCACTTTAGAGACTGAATGCATACACACATACACACATATATATATATATATATATATATATATATATATATATATATATATATATATATATATATATATATATATTTATATAAATAAATATATATACCTGTGTGTGTGTGTGTGTGTGTGTGTATGCCTGTGTGTCTGTGTGTTTGCATACATACATTATAGACTCTCCCTGGTTTTGGTTTGTAGCCACCTGCCACCAGTGGTTGCTAAGTGTTTAGCTAAATGCTTCTTCAGCAGATGGACCTCATTAAAAACAAATTTCGATCAATGATGTGAGATGAACGTCTGAGTGCACTAACACTTTCTAAATACTGAAAGCAATCTACTTTAAAAATTGGTTTCAGTGAGTTTATTGATTTATTTGCAACTGCTACATCACTGAACTATCACATCAACACTGCAACAGTTTTCACAACTTTCCTTTTACTATACTGTTATTTTCCACAGAAAAGGAAAGATATCATTTTGATGAGTGGGTTGAGGAAGCATTTTGATTATGTCCATCTCCAGAATAATGATACTGGTAAAGGCCATGAGTATAATTAATAAGCAATCTGATGACTGTCACCTCTGACATGATCGTTCACTAAGGTTTTGTAATGTACTGTATATATATTTTTAAGCATTATTTTTGTGTTAGCAAATACATTATTTGCTTTGTTCACACAAATTCGAAAGATTACTGTTGAAAATAATCTTTATATTAAAATACAATGGTTATCAGGCTTATGGGTTCTGAATTTTGTATGATACTGTAATTTACTTAAAGTTGCTCGACTTTAAATAAAACACAATTTAGCTTAAATTATTTATTTATGTTTTTATTAGTTAATTTATGCACATATTAGCTGCCGGAATTTAAATATATATATATATATATATATATATATATATATATATATATATATATATATATATTTTGTATGCTCAAGGTTCTTAGCTTATCAAAGTGAACTTCCTGAATGTCACGAATGGAAGAAATGCCATCACAGTTAGTTTCCTAGATGTCACAGTGGGAATAAGAACCGGAAGTATTTATGCCTGATAGTAAACTAACCTAGCTTTAATGATTTACAAAGTGACACAATGGGAATAAGAACCAGGAGTATTTATGCTTCATTGTAAATCATTAAAGCTTTGTGGCTATGTATTAACAACTGTTTTCCAAATTATTAACATGACACATTTGTCAGACACTATGGAGACTATATAAAATAACAGCCATATACGTAATGCATATAAAAGTAAAATGTAAAATTAAAAGTGAATCTCTTAAAAATGAATGCCTCATTTAGGAAAAAGACAATATAAAAGGTACCGTAATACTGAACAACAGTTTACAAAAAGTTATGCACATTCCCAGATGTGTATTCCTCATTCAAAACATAACCTGTTACAGCTGAACTTGCAGCCTCCCCATAAGTACTTATGTATTTTTAATTTAATTTATTTATTTATACTTTGTTGACTGGGTTAGTCCCACTAAGCCAAAGGTCTCTTTTAAGGATGACTAGAGAAATTTGACCTGGGCACCAGTCAGAGCTGGATCATTGTCAAATGGGGCCCTATGCAGGGAATAGCCCAGCCCTCACAACCATTCTGGTGTCCCATTACTTGTCTCTCTCTCCCCCCAGTTACCATAAACATTGTTGAAAACTGTCAGCATGCATACTGTTTTCTTTGTTACTTTTGAAATGAAGGCAGAGTTATGGATTTACTTTAAATCTTTTAACTTAAATATCCTTTGTTGACCAGATTAGTCTCACTAGGCTAGTGATGTCTTTTCAAGGAAGCCCCCTGGTGGTATGTGATTTGAGACACTATTAAATCTCTCTGTGGATATTCTGCTAAAGAAATACAGGCCTTAATTCATGTTGGTAAAGACTCTGTTTGCAATATTGCCTTTTAAACATTCCAGTTTTCTGAGGACATTTTGACTAAATGTGACATTAAGAAACTTTAAACTCCCAGGGCACAGTGTGTTTGTGGGGCTGGCAAAACAGTCAAGGTCTTCACCTTGTGGCATAAGGTACAGGGATTGATTCTGGCCTTGGGTTTTTGACTAGGCTTAAAATGGCCCTTCAAGCCAGATAGCCTAGTATTCATCTATGAACCTATAAACCTATTATAAGCTTAAATGTGCAGTCGAAAGATGTATCATTTAAAAGCTTGCCCAGATTCAATTTCAGTTTTTAGTATTATGCAATTCTGATTTTGATATAAAAAAATGTACAATGATAATAGACAGCTCTGGACAAGTATGTGGGAAATCTTGGCAGTACTGAAATTGTCTGCTACACAGTTTGTGCACATTCCTAGTATGATTAATGTTTCTAGTTATAGGACCTTTGTGTATTAAAACGACAGTCTAAAACTTCCTCAAATACAAACACATCCCAAGATGAAATGTACTCAGTGTGGCTAACTTCATCATAGTACTTTATTTGTGTAAAACATTTTCTAGTAAATGTAAGAATACCTAGCACTTTTGGTTTGTCTGCCCTCAAATAAAATTGTTTTTGAGGAACATTATAATTTTCCTAGCACTCCTTATAACTACCTCAGATATACAAGCAGATGTGCAGAGTGACATCAATGAGGAGAGTGATACAGATCAGCAACTCAACTTACTCATATTACAAATGTTATAGATGAGGGTAAAGAAGTGGTCACGTGGGCACTGCTTCTTTAGAAGGAGAGGTCAGTGATATTAAACATAATTCTAATGCTGCTGGCAAAAGGGTAAGGGAAAGAAAACTGAAGAGATAGCACGCACACTTTGCACATCAGGCAAAAGAGAAGCACATTTATCACTGTAATCAGGGAATGTCAGGAGGCAGGTGCGAGATTAAAGCAGCTGTATCCAGCTGTATCCAGCTGTCTTCTGAATATTTTTTCCTGGTGGATCAAAAAACACAGGTGTTGACTAGAAGAATCAGGAGTACCTTGGACTTAAATGAGAGTCTGAAGTTGGGAAATGGAGATGAACAGGAAGACCAGCAACACTGAAATTAGTGAATAAATGTGACACTATAAAGCTGCTGCTGCTGCCTTTCAGCTTTTCCCGGTTAGGGGTCGCCACAGTGGAACTCCGGTCTGCTAATGATTGGCAGTAGATTTTTACGTGCTGGCTTGCCGGGCCTAACGCACAGCCTTCAACGAAGGAACGCCCATTCATGCATGTCGACACACAGAAGACACTCTAACTGAGAATCGAACGTGCAACATCTAACTGTGAGGCGACAACGCTACCGCAGCACCACCACCGCAGTATATAAATGTGACACTATAAAGCATCAGTCGCATTTGCTAAAAATGGATTTAGAAGAAAAAGAGTCTGAGAAAGACTGGACTTTTGCTGTCTTTGTTAAACTTTTGGTGGGACTAAAGGACATATACCCTATTTCATGTTATTAATGTTTGGAAGGATACTAAAAGGGGAAAAACTAACTGTAAGTAAAGCAATTTTTGTTCTTAATATTTATATAAAGCATTTCATGATATTAATTGCATGTTATATAGTAAAAAATTTTCAGTCATTGCATGCGATTAAGAAACTAAAGTAAACAACTTTTTTCTTTTTCAGTTTTTAAGGAATGTAGGCATTATAACAGAAAAGAGGAGAAAGGCTGGACAAAAGCATGGGTTGTAAAAGGTGCACTGATTAAAAATTATGGACAGCTGAGATGTTTTCTCTTACTTTTGCATAGGTGAATGTCTGAATTAATGCCCTTGGTTGAATCTAATAATTGTGTGTGTGTTTGTGTGTGTGTGTGTGTGTGTGTGTGTGTGTGTGTGTGTGTGTGTGTGTATGTGTGTGAGCATGTGAGCATGTGGCCTTTAGAAATAAGACAACACTGTGAATGTAATGAAAAGCTTTCTTATAGCTAATAAATGTTCAGTATGAGTTGAGAAGTCTGCAGCTGAAGGCAGCTGTTGATTTTGTTCTTATGTTTCTATGGAGACAAGCTGACTACAGGTGAAGTCAATAAACCTTGAGAGTTCTGAGCATTGTTTGCTGAGGGAATCATAAAATTAAAAGGTACAAGGACAAGCTGCTTAGTGAAAAAATACATTTTGAAATCATTAGAAGTGAGTAAGAAATATCAGCTTTGTAGCTTTGATAGTACCTAAATACTTTAATTTATTTAGTAGAACAGTCTATAATTTAGTTTTATTTATGATTTCCAATGCACTTTTTCTTAATACTAAAAGTTAATGTTTTCTGAAAGTAAAAAAGATGTTTTTCACATCTGGGAGGGGAATAAAGATAAGGTAAGATAAGATAAGAACAGACAGCAGCTGGTGTAAGTGGGAATACTGGCTGTAACATGCACCTTAGTATGGATAACTTTAATTTTAAGTTAGGTAATGCTTGTGGGTGCAGCTGTCAATTTGGGACAATTGTTTCTATCAGGAGGGTTAAACTTTATTATTTGAAAATGTAAATAGTTTTGTCTGTTTAATTTAATAGGTTCTGGGGTTTGTTTGTGTTTTTGTTTGAGGGTTTTCATTAAAAGAAAAAGGCTTGCAAAATGTGACTTAGGTTCTAATGAGGATGGCAAGAAACAAACAACTGTATAAAAGATCAACCTGCCAAATATTGGGTCTATATTAGTTTGCTGAAGTCACTCTTCAGCAAACACACATTCATTGACACATTTTCAGTGAAAATTACTTCTGTGATTCACTGAATATTCCCAGGGCAAGGAAATACTTGCCCTGCAGCAAAACTTTACCCTTTTCTTCACCTTAGTGTGACCTCATAGTTGGTATATGTAGTTGAGGGGTTGGGGGGTAAAACTCTCCCACTTGGTTGGGTTAGATTTAGCTTGGTTGGGTCTTTTGTGCTGCAGAGCAAGTATTTCCTTGCCTTGGGAGTATTCATGAAATTGTGGAAGTGATTTCACTGAATACGGGTTGATGAATGCATGTTCACTGAAGAGTGACTTCGGCAAACTAATATAAAACCCAGGCATTAATGGGTGCATGTAACACAAAATCTGAAGCAGACATTTAAAAATGCTGTTATATATAACAGGTGAGAATAATAACTTTGTATCATGATGGCTACACTATCCATATTATTTTGGAATGTGAATGGCCTCACAGGTTTCGACAATAAGGTTGAAGAGTGTTAAATTATATTAAGGAATGCAGAATGCAAATGGCAATGCTACAGTAGATGAATTTGGAGAGAACTGTGCATGTGAATTTGATAAAGAAAGGATTTCAGGATGGATATTGAACAGAATATCAGGGACAAAGGAAATGGGAGTTGCTAAACCACTTGCTAGAGGAGCTGCAATAGTAATAGAAGAGGAAAAAAATAATAATGATGGGTTTTTGGTAGTAAAGCGTTACTCAGAGAGGAGGATGATTATTCCAGCATGTATTTATATCCCATCTAAAACTGATATTATGGAGCTTAAGAAAAGTTTGTGAGAAATAATTAGCTTTCAGTAGGGAATATTAGTTATAGATGGGGACTGGAACTTGATTTGCAACATTGAGGATATATCTGGGGACATAGAACATAAAATATAACAACAGGGGTAGCTTTCCAAAGAAATTTATGAAAATATTTGGTATAGAAGATATGAATTTAGTAGTAGGAATTCAAAGAGAATTTATATATTATTCCTCAAGGTGCAATAACAGGGCTAGACTAGACAGAAATTATATTTCACAGGAACATGTGCCAATAAAAATTAACATAAAAACACAGGGTAATGAAGTACAAATGAGACACTGGCACTTTCCCACCTGCTTGCTAAAAAGAAAGGAATTTTAAGGAATGCATAGTGGAAATTATTCAAGAGTTATTAAGGAAGACAGAAATTTCTACAGAAGTTATAGATAGTCAGTGGGATAAAATGCAAGTAGAATTTAAAAATAATGTAGAAATAAAAGAAAAAGAAAAATGGTTAAGAAGTAAGTAGTTATTTAGAGGGACTGACTAAAGTGAAATAATTGCTGAATAGCAGGAATCTCACAGACCAAAAAGAAATGCAACTGCAGAGTGCTAAAGAGAAAATAAAGGAGTATCTGGATAATATGCATGAGTTTAGAAAGATTACTGTTAAGCAACTGTTTTTGATAATAGCCCCAGCGCACAAAAACTTGTATCAAATAACTCAGGCAACAGAAAGTATAAAGTGTTGTTGCCAAACATAGAGAGCCTATAACAATAAAAATAACCAGACATCCTATAGCGGTATTAGAGATATTTCAGAAATGTTATGAAAATTTGTATAAAGCAGAGAAATATGGAAATCAAGAAAGTGCACAAATGGAAACATTTATGGAAGATGTAAGTATGTCAACTTTAGAAGTAGATAAGGGTCATACTTCTTAACTGTTAGTGCAAGAAATCTGGACAAAGCCTGCCATAATGGGGAGACAAAGGCCTAAAAATATGGACATATTTTTAAATGCTGCTCTCATAAACTTAAAACCTTGTAGAATAACAGGATCTGTCTTAGCATGTATTCTTCTGAAGGATGTGAAGTCTGTAACTCAAATGTATGTCAGTATTTGGTAACTTCAGTCCTCAGATCGCCCCAGCAAATTGCCAGAAAATGACATTTTATGATGAGCAGACCAGAAACCTCTGAGAACCTACCTACCTGGTGACAAAGGACCCATCCAAAAACCAGTGGTTTCATCTCTCAGCCTCTATTCCCTGCACCCTCTCTCAAGGAAGCAAGAAAGTATGTTATCTATGTCTTGCCTGTAAAGCCTACTACTGTCCACTTTTGCTTCAGGGGTTCTAAAGCAATCTCCAAGCCTGGACAGCCAGCAGCCTTTACCCCCCACCTATCTACCCTGTAACCAAAACACCTCCACCACTTCATAGTAACCCCTCTTAATAACTTTTCCCACTTCCCTAGTCTGACACAAGCTAACCCCCTTACTGAATTGCCTGCAATACTAGCTCTGTCCAGTATGTGACACCCCTATCCCATCCTTTATTCTCCTTCTTATCCATCTGTTATTCTTTTTGTATTACTCTATATTTCTAATGTCCTAGACCTGTTCTTAAACCTCACACTTTACCTTTATTTTAACTGGCTACACCCTCCTGTTTTCTTATAGACTCCTTACTTATCTCTGGTCTTTCCCACTTTAGACTTACCTAACTTACTTTCAGTTACCAGCATTGTTGATTGTTTCTCCTCTAGCTGCTCCATTACCTGTCTCTACCTGCTCCGTTCACCCTGCGGGCTCACTTCACTCCCCTACCCTACCCCCAATTCCCACACACCCCCAGTTCTGCTAGCCTTATACTTCTACAGCCACACCCCCTCCCCTTATCACCCTATCACTGACTACTTCTACTTAACAGCCCCACCCCCAACCTCAACCCCCAACCTCAACACTTAGTAGTTTAATACCTTTTAGGTTCACTCCCTAACCTCTCCACACTACTTCATCCTGTATTGCTAACATTATACAGCGTTCTCTCTATACGGCCACCTTTATTTTAGTTTATTGTAAACCTCTTCCCTCAACCTACTCTACCTCTTACAGCACTCTCTCCTTCTCCCACCTTTATTTTAACTTATATTATACTCCTTCCCTCAACTTACTCTACTGCCTTACCTACACATCCTAATGGCCCCAGCACACAGGTCTACATACACGAACCTACTACTCTTAACTACTATTCTATTTTCTCTTACTCTAGCATACATACTAACCTTCTTTGAACATTTTTCTCTTCCTGAACAACACCACCCCTACCAACAAACTCTACAAGTTTCTCATGTAAACTCCCTCAACCACATTAATATAACCTCCACTTTTATCTATATACTTTCAAAGTACCATAGATCTATCCATGCTACTTACTTCCATGACAAGAAAACCCTAAACAACTACTACAAAATCCTAAAGTTAATACAATATCTTCAACAACACCCTCTAGTAGATGGTGATATTCATCCAAACCCTGGCCCCAATACAGGTATTCCCAGTAACCCACACAACCTAACATCGCATGTTACCATTACCCCAAAAAGACCGTCAAACTCCCTACTGATAGTTCACCTTAACATCCATAGCGTTAACAATAAAATTACCCACCTACATGCACTCTTAGAAGTGCATGCATTCGATATTCTCTGTATTACAGAGACATGGCTAAAGCCCTCAACTCAGGACCAGGAAATTACCCCTCCTGGATATAATATCCTGAAATGTGACCACAAAACCAAAAAGGGTGGAGGTGTAGCTATTTTGTATAAATTAGAACTCCAAGTTTCACCTTTAAATGTGCTCCTACCCTCAGATACTAATGCAGAAACCCTTACTGCTAAACTTCAAATCAACAACTCCAAATCTATCTATCTAATTTGTTTCTATCTCCCCCCTGGAAACAATATCAATACTCTTGAAAACATACTTAGTTGCCTCTCTACCCACCTACCTCAGGAAACCATTGTGCTAGGTGACTTTAATATAGACTGGGCTACCTGTAGCTCCCCTAATCCTATCAATCACATAAATCTTTATGGATTCTCACAAATAATAACTACTCCTACTAGAATCCATAAACCAAGCAGTAAGGAAACCACCCTAGACTGGATCCTTCTAAACAGCCATCTTGATACTTATAAACCAGGAACCCTTCCAGATGATATCAGTGACCATGCTCTAACCTATATTATTAAACAAAGAATTCATAGCCCTAATACTAATATTTTTAAAACCTCCCGTTCTAAAAAACACTTTTATCCAGAGAGCTTCCAAAATGAACTGAAAGCATGTGACTGCTCACCAATGTATCATCTTCAACTTGATGAAGCAGTGACTTACTTTAATACTAGATTCCTACAAATCCTAGATTTCCATGCCCCCTATCGCTCTTCCTGAAAAAGGACCAAAATTGCCCCTTGGCTCACAAAATTAACTAGGCAAAAGATCCTCCTAAGAAATAAAATTTGGGCCAAATGCAGAGCCTCTAAAAGTCCACCAGATCACCTTTACTTTAAACAGTTAAGAAATGCCACCAAATAAGACAATCTGTGAAACAAAAAAAATATTACATTCACCTCCAACAAACCCACCAACAAAAACCACAAAAGTTCTGGTCAGGCATTAACAAACTACTTCAGCCAGGGCACTCTAAAACTCCTGCCCCATCAGGAGTCAACCATAATAACTCTAACCAAATTCCTGATGCCTTTAAAAACTATTTTACTGAAGCCATTCAAACCCTAGCTAATACATTACCACCTATTACCACTTCTCCATTAAATACCACTAATAGTCCAGCTCCGACCTTTCATATACAACCTGTACCTACATCCCTCATTTGCAACCACCTTCAAAAACTCAAACCATGCACCCCTTCTGCAGACTGTCTTCCAGCTGAATACCTGAAAATTGCAGCTAAAGCCATTGCCTATCCCACCATCCTTATAAATAGAACAATTTTAGAAAGCACAATCCCTTCCATATGGAAAGTCTCCCACATCATCCCTCTACATAAAGGTGGGACATCTACTGAGCTTTCCAACTTTTAGCCAATTGCCTTACTCTCTCCAATAGCTAAAATAATGGAAAAATGCATCCACAGACAACTACTTGACCACCTTCTCCATAATAATTTACTTGCCAACTGCCAGCATGGCTTTAGACCATTCCATAGCACAACAACTGCCCTGCTATCCTTTTCTGACTGTATAAACAAAAATCATAACAATAACTCTCTTTCCACTGCACTATTTGTTGACCTTTCAAAAGCCTTTGATATGGTTAACCATCACATGCTTATTGATGTACTAAAAGCCCAATCACTTGACCCACAAGCATTACACTGGTTTAAATCTTATTTAGAAAACAGACAGCAAGCAGTGCTTTGGGATAATAATCTTTCTATACTCCTCCCTGTGAACATTGGAGTACCACAAGGCTCTATTTTAGGCCCTCTTCTCTGTTCAATGCTTATTAATGATCTACATGCCAAAATTCCTCAAGCCACCTGCATACAATATGCAGATGACTCTACTTTAATATGTTCAGCCAAGTCCGTAACCTCACTCCAGACCCTCACCCAGACAGTATTTAACATTGTTGAAAATTGGTTCATGCAACACTGCCTCCTTCTGAACCCCCCAAAAAAACAAAATTATTGCTCTTTGCTCCTACTCAAAAGTCACCACAACTTCACTTCCCAGTAACCTCTAACAATGGAACTAACATATCCCCTGACACTACAACTCGTCTCCTGGGAATAACAATTGACAACAACCTTGGCTATGATGACCATATTAATACTACTATAAAGTCTGTCAACAAAAAACTAGGCACCCTTTATAGAACCAAATCCTTCCTTACCCCTATAGCCAGAGCCACTATTGCCCAGACCCACCTGATCTCTACCCTGTTCTATGCTTCTGCAATATATATCAATCTATCTAAAAACAAACTTACCAAACTTTCCACCAGTTACAATAACATAGCCAGATTTGCCACTGGCACCCCTTTTAGAACTCACCACTGTCACAACCTCAAACAACTGGGATGGTTAGAACTGCAGAACCAACTACTTTGTCAACAACTTGTTATCACCCAAAAGATCCTTTACCACCCTAATGATACCCTAATCCTCACTAATCTGATTACCCTCTATAAAAATATTGCAACACTATGCTCAGCTAATAAGCTTCTAGTTTCCACTATTAAATCCAACAACAAAGCTGGGAACTCACTTTTCACCAACACAGTGGGAAAATCCTGGAACCAGCTTCTTAGTGAACTTTCTACCCTTGCTTCCACACTGCTTTTTACAAAGCATCTTAAAGAATATCTTAAAACTCACTGGCTTTGTCCCTGCTCTAACCCTGACTGATATCTCATTTCCCCTTTTTGCTCTCCCTATATTTTTCTACTCCACTGTTCTATGTTGCCTACCTGTAATACAGATTTTCTTCTTAGTACTAAAAAAAAAAAAAAAAAAGGATTCTCCATATATTTTTATCTCTCAAATGTTGTTTGTTTGTTCCCTGTATTTGATCTTAGCTTAAACCTACTAAAGAACTCTGTACAAGTTTATCTTGTCTACAATTTAAACAATGTACTGTAATTCATTTTACTATTGGTATATATTGTATGCTTTGTCACTGCTGATGCTTGGAGCTTTTCTCCCTGGGCCTCTACTGAAAATGGACATATATCCAGTTAGACTAACCCGGTCAACAAATGTAAAATAAAAAATAAATAAATAAAAATACAGACATATATCTGGACATTTTTCAAAAATCTGGACAATTGTGAGGTATGGTGAGGCACAATAATTAACAGTTAGGCTAGGAGGAGATGAGATAAAATGGTGATGTATAGTCAATCTACAAGAAAGTCTCCAGGAACAGATGGCATTCTAGTGGAAGTTTGGAAGCTAGGAGGGAAGAAAGTGATAAATATCTGGAAGGTTTTGTTTAACAATATTTTAAAAAGAGGGGAAGAACCAACATCCCGAAAGAAAGCTGTGATGGCTGTAATATCTAAAGATGGCAAAGACCTACCCTACCCAGTTCCATGTAGGCCCATTTCAACTTTAAACCAATGTTATAAAGTGTTTATGGCAAGGATTCACAAAGCCTCCGTGTAAGAGTTATAACTCTTACACGGAGGCTGCAGTTAAATGGAGTGATGTCAGCATGCTCTGCATATTCATGAGAGCATGCTGAATCACACCTAAGTCTAATACGGTCCATGTAAGACAGTAGGGGGCATGTCTGTAGGCTGAGCCCAGCAAGCGGACATGCCCCGAGAAGTGTAAAAGTGCCCAAAGTAAACACCCACAACAGAGTCCACGGAAATGTGAATAAACACAACACAACACATGCCCCCACAGACCATGAACATAAAATATATAAATGAACATGTTATATTTTTTTTTAAATTGTAAAAATGTTTAACTGTGAGTGCGCTCATTTGCGCGGGTGTGCCCATAGCACAGCTACAGTTATCAGTCAGTGGGAAAGCATATAAGAACTAAATATGCAAAATAAGCCAGGAAGCAATAGCGTAGCAGTAGAGATGTTGGCTGAAGAGCAGGCATTCATGATTTGAGTCCCCACAACACCAATTTTTTTTTTTTTCAAAATAAGCAGTAAACAAGTCCCTGACAAATATGTACACATAAAACCACAATTTATGTAAAATGTAATGAAATAGCCCATTTATATTGAAGACATGTGAGGTAACAAAAGAAGAAAAAATGCCAGATGTGCTCATAGCTGAGCTACAGTTTAACAGAGTGAGTGCATCTGCCTGTAGATGAGCAGTGGTTTAACTGGTGCAAAATGAGTGCCCGTAGCTGAGCAGTGGTTTAACACGCTAAATCTATGTGCCCCTAACTGAGCTGAGTGTAATATGCGTGCCAATAGCCAAATGAGGCTTAAAGCAGCGTACCCCGTTTGCGCGGAGCTGCACACCATGCAAACAAGCTAACCGACGGGCAACGTTGAGCAAGCCGTATCAAAACTGCCTTTACACAGACACACCCCTCAGCATGTCTATACATTCATGAAAAATAAAAAGCAGTGGCCAGGTTCGAACCCAGGATACTATACACCATAGTCAAGGTACCAAACCACTAAGCCATGACAGCAGTACCTAGAAATGCAATAATAGCTAATATATAGGAATTAATACAAACTGGAGCATGACAATGCAGGTTTACTGAAGTTGATACAATTCCAAAATGGCCAATCACAGATATGTGCGGGAAAAACGGACTATATAAGCCCCATAGGCGGGAATGCACAGCATAAACGATTGTAGAACTGACCTGCAGGCAGAATGACAGGAGTAGGAGAGGGTAGTTGCTTTCAAGCACAGAGGTGGAGTGTTGAGGAGTCCAGGTACATGGTCTGGCTCCTAGTCCATAATCATGAGGCCCAACTCATGCAGGGCCAGGTCCTCTGGGGAGCATACAGGGCAAAGGCGTGGGACCGGTTGGCTCATGATCTCACCAGTGCCACAGGGATTCCAAGGACTGGTGAGCAGGTCCATCACCACCATGCGGACCTGAAGAGACACAAGCAGGACCAACTGAACCTTTGGATCCAGGAGGCCCGGCAAACACCCAACGCCCCACTACTGAGTAAGTCACATTTAATTATGTATGTAAGAAATTAAACTAGCTGATATTATGGAGATGTGTATTCCAATATTACTTCATTTATATTACAGCTGCAGGTGTCCGTTCTGTGAACCGCAGAGCCTATGGTGATAGGCTGGTGCGGTTGCGCCACCAGGCAGGTCAGTAATCCACTACCAGTAACTGTAAAGAAATATAAAAGTATGACAGTCAGCAAAAGAGTGCAGTGTAGTCAGTAAGGAATAAAATCTGCAAGTAACAGTGTGAAAGTGTATGCAAGTATTGCTTGATTACAAAAGTGTGTTTCAGCCTGTAAGTTAAACCGAAAAATGAAACTGTCTGACATATATTCTGAAATAAAAATGCCCTACCTGTAAGAAAATAGTATACAACCTGCAGCAGGCTGAAAAGTATAGCTGCAGAAGATGATGAAATCACATGTGTGAAATATATCCCTGTGGAAATACTGAAACATGACAGAAGTGAGACTGCTGGAAAGGATTGTAATAACTACAGGTAAAACATGTCAATAAAGCCTAGAAGTAAGTACCATCCTGAATAGTAAAATGAAAGCAAGTGAGAGAGTGTGAGAAAGTGTAATGAATCCAGCAATACAGTAGTAATAACCCCTGAATAAAGTATACTGCAGTCAAGACAGAATGAAATGCATGTGAGATTCAAAACCAAACAGCAAAATCTGTTCAAAGTGTTGCTGCATCTGGAATGTGTATCCCAAAATCTGGATATGTTGCTCTCAGTCTGCAATATGCAGATAGGATGATTGTCTGATATACCAAACATCCACACTTGTCTACAGCTATATAAAGGAAATGTAGCAGGATGATGTAGCTGAACAAAGCTAGATATGAATGTGTATGAAGAACCATAAAATGTATATTGATGTTGCAGTAACAGTCCTATCACCAAGTTGAAATAGTTATCATATAGGAAACTGTAGTCAGAACAGTACTGTGTATATAACTGTAGCTATTAGAAATGTACAGCATATGTATTGTTATTCGAAGGTGTTAATATTATTTTCTTTACCCCACCCTATAACCACATATAACCCATTCCACGTGAAAATGGTATGTGCAATCACAATTAACACCCCTGGACGTTTGTCCTGTTGGGTCATATATATTTGCATGTCCGTTGATGCATCTGCCCTGTTCATACATCCACACCTGATGGCCTGTTGCCATCAATTAACCCTGCATGTTGTTGGACTGTGTATTTCTGTTCAAATTATGCATGTGTTATGCACGCTGTTTAATGGTGTGAATATCTGGGTGTTTGGTTAATGGGAATACTAATGCATGCTGTTACAACTAATTGTGAATGGTATTATATGTCACTAACCCAAACTGTCATGACATAATGCAAAACATAGGACGACAGGGAAGGCGGGTTCCAGCGGACCCACCTCTCCCACCTCAGCTGGCGAGTGCACCTGACACTAGTGCCGAGTCCGGACCCTCCTCCGGTGGCCCTGTGCCACCTGCAGGTGGAAGTGCTGCAGGGGATGGGGCTCGCCCCCCCTCTGCAAGTGTGGCCAGAGGAGAACCACCACTCACCCTCCGTAGCTTCTGGACTGTGGTGTGTAGGGAGATTCGGGACTCTGCTCTCGAGCCCCTACGCCAGCTCGAGGCATGGGTGGCGCAACTAACGGGCATGCCTGTTGCCCTGCCTACACAGCCCCCAGCACAGCCCCTTCCTGGGCAGTGAAGTAACAGTGGCAACTGCCTATGGGTGGGGATATCAGTTCCACTGTTGCCATCTGTGGGCTCATGGGCTCTGGATATCCAAACCTCCGTCCTCGTCAATTGTGTAACCCCCCCACACGTGTCATACACCGCCCCTGTATGCATCTTGTTTGTCTTGTCTGTTTACCTACCCAACCTACCTCCCCAGCTGTACCGACTTCCTTCACCTGACATACCACTCTCACCTGAAAAAAAAAAAAAAAGGGCACTCTGTACGCACAAAAAAATTACGCCCCATACATAGCTGCCCATTCCGCACACATGTCTGCTGGACATGGAACCTATCAATTACAATTGGCTGTGCAACAAGTATTATTGTTGTCCTGACACCTCTCTCAGGGGTGGAAGGTTTCAAATGTCACACCAAATTACATACATATGCACAGCTGCTGCTGATGAAGAAATGGGCAGCTATGGGCCTTACCTACATCCCTCCTGCACATCCCAAGCTTGTTTCCCTACTGTCTTACCCTCTTTGTGACCCCTTTTCACCACTTTCCTGTCTCCCCATTTTCTTTTCTTTCAAAGAAAATAGCGGTGTGCAAGAGTAAGCACATTTAAGCAGTTGTAGCGGGTGTGCGCTTGTGCTGAGCTAAACGCCAGTGCGCATGCGTGAGCTCCGCAAACCAGCTAACCCGGTTACAACTGCTTAAAAGTGCCTTAGTCACTTTGATTGACAGGTCTTGTAGTCAGTTCAGAAGCAAAATAAAATCCCACTGGCAGTCCTGAACCCAGGACCTTGGAAACAGTAGCCTGCATGACTTACCACTAAGCCATGACTCTTATATAAGAACATTGTGCTAAAATAAATATATCATGTAATAGTAGGAATGAATGTAAAGGGAATATAGATGTGTAGTACACAAAGCATGCCATTTAGAATTACTATCAAAACTAGTGGATTTCCATAATAGTAGTGTGTGAACAGAAACAGCCATGCTAGTTGGTAGCTAGTAGGTAATAATGTCACTATAGCACCTTGCAAGCCACACACATACTCACAGCAGGATAATCACTGCCCATACCCCACAACCTCTTACAGGAACACATCTGGACCAAGTAATAAAATATGTGGAGCAAAGGCCCAAAACCAGGGACACATTACAAATAATGTTACAACAAATACAGACAGTTCAGAGAGTAACAAGGTCTGCATTTTGTGGGATGTTTGGAAGGGTATGAAGTCTGAAACTTGAATGTTTGTCACCATATTCTGACTTGAGCCCAGAGTGATTTGCCAGAAAAAGGTGTGCATGAGATACTGACAAAAACATGAGGCAGAAATGTGGACAACCTGCAAATATCTGTACACATGACGGGTCTGACACCACCATATTTGAATAGTTAAGAGCCTAGACATAGCAACAGTGAATGACTTACAGGGATGCCCCACAGACTCCATGTGAAATGTACAAACAGTAGGCAGAAAGGTGGAACACATGCAATGGTAACTATGGAGTCCTGAAAGTATTCACCACTTACATGGCAGAAAAAGTGTAGTAATACATATGCTCATGCTAACCCACAGTCACAACTGCAGCATACCAGACATTTTAATGGGTGTACCCCACTGATATGTACCATTCCATGAGGCAGATAACAGATGAACCTGAAAGTCTCTGGGGCCTGCTCAGCAGCATACTCAAACACCCTAATAGATGTCAAGGCCCACACCATGGCCAGACCACACTGCATGCTGTAACACCCTAGCAGATATAGCAAGCATTTCAAGGTGTGAATGTACATGGAAAATAGGAAAGCTACAGCAGCACACTACAGTCAGGACACCTAGCAGGCATACAAGTAATGACTGTAAAGGGCAAATATTGAAGTCTTAGCAACAAAGTGCAAGCAAAAGTGAAAGGAAACCACGCACACACACATTAACAGTAGTAGTAGTTGTAGGTGTCAGTGTACATACACAGTTAGTACAGGAAACTGGAGAAATGAATGGAGGAATGTTAATCTACAACACATCTGGAAATATGAGAGAGACACCAACCTTTACACTCACAGAACATTGTCCACAGCATAACAGCATGGTCCCTGCCCTTAAAATCTGAAAGGGCTACGCCTATCTCACATACCTTTGTATAGCACTGTTCTGAAATCACAGTGGGAACTGCAATCAGTACACAACTGGCTGCATGCAATTAGCAAATGCCGGCTAACAATTGGTGCAGAGGCCATCACATGGGCATATGCAGATACCTACAAAAGTATGCTGTACTCCCAGTCCACACATGCGATACTTTCATTGCACCCTGAGAAGGATGTGAGAGACAGACAGACAGAGAGAGAGAGAGAATGAGACAGAGAAAATTGCAATTAAGCAGACACAAACAAATTGTTCAGCAACAGCCACCTGAAAGCTGACAACTGGGAAGTGGAGCAGCAGGACAGAGAACCAGATGGCAACACAAGCAGCTGTGACAAACACAGGTAATGTAAAGTAATACTATAAAGGTCTACATACTGTGAACCCTCCATATGTGTCATTGGTCTGTATCCATATGTATATGAAGATGTGTAAAGGGCAGGGGACATACAGCAACTATCAGTGAAGGCTGCACATACATTTGTATGTGAGAGCATCTATGTGCACATATCAATGTTGGTTGATTGTAGGTTGTAGTGCCATGTACAAAGTAGGTTTCACAGTTATGTATGTTTAGCAGTATGTTAGCGTGTGTATACAGTATGGTAGACAAACATGTTGATATACCTGTCTATCATATGGATACGTATGTATGTCAACATATGTATGTATATATATATATATATATATATATATATATATATATGACATGCATATATGTATACATACATAGAGAGAGAGAGATGTAGGAATACATAGACAGATGTAGATAGAATATTGTACAATCATATATATGTAATGCACACATACAGATATAGATATATGTAGATACATATACATAGACAGACTGATCTGACTATCTACAGGTATGACTGTATATGACGACCTTCAACACACCCTGTCCCACCCCCTCTGTCACTCTCACCCCTCTGTGTCCCCTTCTCCACATCTATAGCAATATATGTACATCAATATATATATGTGTATATGTATACAGACATATATATATATATATATATATATATATATATATATATATATATATATATACATACATATAGATATATCTATATACACATATATATATATATATATATATATATATATATATATATATATATATATATATATATATATATATATATATATATATATATATATATATAGAGAGAGAGAGAGAGATGTATATAAATTCTGAGTGAGGCACATGTGTACAGATGTATTGCAACAGGTGTCTGGTGACAAAGGCATGGAGTGAACACCAGTGTCAAAACCGGAGTACCATACCACATTCCAAATCACCTACACCAGTAACCACCAGATATGTGATTGGCTGCCCACCACTGCATGTGTCAGGGGTGAACAGGGTCATAAATGTGTACAATAGTGGCTCCAATGATATTCACAGTGGCACACTATCCCTGGAATACCTGCACATGGTATGTGTCAGCGAACATGGTGTGTCAGCTATGGACATGTAGGTCGGTGTACCCCTCCACACCACATAATGGATGCCATGGTATGGACCTCACATGACAGCTACAGATATGGAGAAGGACACAGTGACATGTACAACACTGTGACAATGCACTCAAACACATTACCAATGCACAGTGACTGATAACACCACAGAGTACACATATACTACCCACATAGAGGTTACCACTCCCGGATTTACATATGTAAGTCACACCCATGACAGATGTCCAACAACCATAGTAACACCTCACACCATCCACGACCTAAATAACTGCTGTGTGTTGTCCGTGCCACTGCAATAGAGTGCACATGTGGAGGTAAAAGTTCCTACCCACAGATAAGACATACCCTGCAATAAACCACACAGTGTTAAGAAGCAAGACTCCCCATGAGTACATGTCACAGATACCCCTGCTGAATGTTAGTTAGATAGGCAATATGCCATATGAGTCACCCTGTGTAACTGTGTGACAGCAGCAGGTACCGTCACACCACATGTGTCACAATGGTCAGGGTAGCAGAATAGTACGCTGCTCTAGTCCCAGGGGCAATAGCATATTGTATAGTATTGTATTGTAATGTAATGTATTGTGTTGTATTGTATTGGTATGTTGAGGTGCCTCCTTTGTGGCGTGGAACCACTGCTGCTGTGCGCCAGTGTACAGGTACATATCCTGTAGTCAGGCTAGTGTTACATAGCACTTCTATATGTGTGTTTAGCTCCTGTCAGAGTTTATGTAGCATGCAACTGGGGATACCATCAGGTCCCATTCATGTTGTGTATTCTGCTGTCCTGAGGGTGGCTCTCACCTGGACATCTGTAATGACAGGGAGGTTACAGTCAACTGGGATAACTATGTCTTATTTTGGGGGAGAGGGCGGGGTGACACCTGCACTGAACCTGTCTGCCACAATGTTGTCAATATCTGTGGTGTCAGTGAAATATCTGTTGTTGTGTACTAACTATGGGCATAGATGATGGATCCTGACCAGGTTGCTAACATAACTGAAGAAGGCCTTCTGGTTATCTGTAGTGTCCCTCTTGATTTCCCTCTCAAATTTGCCCATGGATGTTTGTATGATGGAAAATAGATCCTTACTAGTGCTGCTCAGACATGCCCTCCCTTTATGGAATTATGCTCTGTCTTGCAGTAGCTTCCATCTTCTGTAATACAATCTGTCTATGGCTGGGGTCCACCAGACAGGATGCTGTCCCTTTGTGGAGAGTGTCTTGGTCATATATGGGATTGCATGATCCATGCATTCTCAGAGATGTCTGTAGAAAGCAATTGTGTAGGGGTCAGCATTGTGGGTTGTATCTGCCACTGGCCCAGTGGGCTGAAAGGATACCATCTCACTGTTACAAAGTGTAAAGTTTGCATCTGTAATGTTATTCACTATAGTCGTTTGTGCTGGTGGTGGAGGTGGGATATGTATATCCAGGGCAATCAGTGTGTGGTCAGCTCACAGTCGTTGATGATGTAGGCCATACAGTACCTAGATACAAACCCCCAGAGTGAGGAGGTGCTCTTGACCTGAATCAGTGTTCTGACTGCTGGTGTTTGGTAGTATGTTGTATGGAGTGTGCCAGGTACTGTTGCACAGTTGCTGGCTGAGCACTGATACCTGGCCATGTACATGTGTATCCACCAATAGACAGACAGATGCTATATATGTGAGATATGTTGTATCATAACAGTCGAGTAGCATATGTAGTATGTGTGTTAAATTCTGCTGACATATATTGCTGATATCAGGTTATTTTCTTTCTCAGGTACATGGCCCACCCACGGAATCCCACTTACTCCACAGCTGAGGATGAGGAGATACACCAGAGCCTGGTGCAGGATTATGCAATACTCTTTTTCCGCACCAGCCAGAATCAGCAGGAGAGGGCTGCACTGTGGCAAGACCTTGTCCGTCGGGTAAATGAAATAGGCACACATAATAGGACATATGAGCAGGTACGACATCACTGCAGTGATTTAATCAGACATGTCCGTCAGCGTCCGTCGGATATCCACAGGCAACAGGTTGCCACAGGTGGTGGGGTGGCTACACATCCCCCACTCACCAGTGGACTGGAGGGACTACTCATGAGTGTAGGGGCTCCAGTCCGCCAGCAACAACAACAGCAGCAGACATGCATTATGATGGAGGCTGGAGCCACGCAGCAGCAAGACAGTGAACGTGCAGGTAATATGCCATATGTATAGTTGACTGTTGTGTACACTGGTAGTTAATGCATGTGTGAGGTGTGTCCTTGGTTTTTAGCTGTCACCATAGTATTTAATGTGCAAGTGTGATATCCTCAATATTAGCAGCTGACCTGTGAAAGGCGACCATTGTACTACTGACCTGTATCATACTCAGTAACAATGGCACAGTTGTGCCCACTGACATTAGTTTCTTCACGTCTGCAGGTCCCTCTGGTATAACAGCAATGCAGCCTATCCATGCTGGTGACTGTGTATTAACAATTCCTGTAATAGTTTTGATAGTAATAGTACTATTTTGCTCACTTAGTAGTGCTCTTTGTATGCATGTAGCTGTGTCTGTGTCTGTGTGTTGATATCACGCATACTGAGTACTGTACAATTGTGTGAAACTGTGTGCATGTGTGCATGTGTGCATTTGTGCATGTGTGCACCTGTGCATGTGTGCATGTGTGCACCTCTGCATGTGTGCACGTGTGCATGTGTGCACCTGTGCATGTGTGCACGTGTGCACGTGTACGTGTGCACCTGTGCATGTGTGCATGTGTGCATGTGTGCATGCGCACATGTGTGCACCTGTGCATGTGTGCATGTGTGCATGTGCACATGTGTGCACCTGTGCATGTGTGCATGTGTGCATGTGTGCATGTGTGCACCTGTGCATGTGTGCATGTGTGCACCTGTGCATGTGTGCATGTGTGCATGTGTGCATGTGTGCATGTGTGCATCACTGGTAATGTGTAGACATTGTAAACTGTGTTTTCTGCTTCCCTCCCACAGGTTCTGGTGCTGCTCTGGTGTCATGTAGCAGGGAACCTGAATCAGGTGCCGTGGGTACTGATAATGATGACATCTGTGTAATGGCACAGGAAGGTATTCCAGGGTCCGCCATTGGTCAGCCGATTGACAGTACACAGCTGTCGACCCCATCAATGCGCACAGTTATCCTGCCAATACACCCTTTGTCACCAATGCCCCTAGGTGATGGACAGCATACAGTGGGCATTGACCAGGGTAATGTGGTATCTGTGGCACATGCCTCCCCACACAGCAGCCATGGGCATGTCCCAGAGATGGTACCACACAGACAGATGTCCAGGGGTTCTCATCGGAGCATCCATGGGCGTACTGCCCCTGTCAGACATGCCCACAGAGGTCTTACAACCTCAGCTATGTTTCAGGCTGTCATGCAGGCACAGTCACGTATGGAATGGTACACCAGACAGGGTCTGAGGGAGCTGAGAGCATGTCACACAGCTATGACTGACAGTATGTGTGACACTGCGGCTGCCATCTGTGATTTCACCGATGTCATAGACAGACGTTGTGGGGACATATTAGACCGGTTCCACAACTACATGTCCATGAGTCAGGGCGATTGTGGGCAGTTGAGGCATCGACATGGCCGTATGCCAGCAACAGCAGCAGCAGGCAGTCGTCGAGGACAACAACAGGGCCGTGGCCGCCCCCGTAGTGCCAGCAGCAACCCCAGCAATGCTGGGTCTGTGCTGTCATCAGACCGCCCCAGGAGACCATGTGCACGTGGCTCTGGCTAGGCCCGACAGGGATCTGTGTCCAGTCAACAAACACCTGCTTCTGATGACAGTACCCAGTCTAGGTTGGTACTGGATACGGTCCGTAGCACCCCTGCAAGGCACAGGTACCGTGTCCGTGGCCAGAGACACTGATCTGTATGACCTGGCAGGTACAGTCTGTGGCTGTCCACAAACACCAGTATATGGCAGCCATGAGGTGGAACTGTGTGCATCCATACACACATGCAAATTGACAACACCTAGGGCTACCGCATATATGCACACACTGCATCAACATTGCCCCACCTTCTACTGCTGTCCCTCACCAACACACATACACATACATGTCAGTCGGTGGTATCGGTGGCTGACTCAGGCATACCAAGTTCACACTCTGTGCATATGATGAAACTGCCACCTCCTGCAATCTGTAACAACTGTGCAGGTACAGGTTAACATATTGCTGATGAACAGGGTGACCACATAGATGTGTAGTAATAGTATCATGTTGTTAACAGTACTGTGTGCTGAATTAATTGTGGGTATATCACAACATGCCTGATGCAGTAAGTGTGTGATTGTCATGTACTGTTGTCTACACCCATGGTAATTACCATAGTGTATCATCTGCACATGTTGGCATACTGGTGGTAATGATGCCAACAGAAGGCTACATACATAGGTAGCACAGGGGATAAGGTAATGAATGTAGTAATATGCAATGATGGACATGTAAATTGCAAGTGGCATGTTGCCCACACTGGACTCTACAATGCAGATGTTTGAGGATGTTGATATGTGTGCAGTACTATACGACTGGTACAGGACACACAGGAGCACCCTAGCACTGCATGCTCACATCTCATACCATGCTAGACTGCCCCAACACACAAAACTAACTGTCACAGGAGGGAGAGTCCCCATATATGTCAGGGATACTGTGGTGGCAGGCCAGGTAGCATACATCCTACTAAGTATGGAACCACTGAGTGAAGGCTCAGTGTCTGTTATTTGACATGTGTATTACTGCAGGTATGAGCACATGGGTTTCCATCCAGTTATTGTACATCCTGACAGTACATGGTCTGTACACTTGTGTGCGCTGAGACTGGACCCTAGCCATCTGACCCGTGTATTTCCATGTACATGTGCATAGTGCCTGCATATTTGCAGTGTTACCTACTGGAAGTGGTACAGCTTGTTTGTTGTACAATGGACTACATGCAGCCCTGTTTACTGTAGCTTTGTTTGCATGCATGTTTGCTTGCAATTACCCTGGAATACTGATCACACCTGCAATGCATAGTTATAGAGCTTCTGTGGACTCCTAGTGCCATTTGCATAGCTTACTATATGTATGTCCATTTCCCACTTGACAGGATGTCACTGTTTGTCTTGTTCACATGTACATTGCCTGTGACACAGTGCATATGACTTACCTGGCATGTGTCCACGTGAGCAGTCATATATGCTACTGCTAACTAATCACAGGCACTACACCTTCACATATTCATCTTCTGTTGAACTACCTGCTTCGCTAGGGATGGCCTGCACCTGTCACCCCTGGGCTTTCAAATATTGGCAAAGGCTCTTGCTACCCCCATAGTGCCTATGTTAGGCAAGGCTCAAATGACAAACCCACCTTCATAGGTATCACAAGGGATAAAAATCTAAGAGTAATGCTACCCAACGCCAGAAGTCTAAACCTCCAGATGCATGCACCCGAAACTCTCCTTGGCATGGAGAACATCGATATCTGTGCAGTAACAGATGCCTGGTTCAGGGCTACTGAGAGCACACCAGCACTACCAGGTTTAACCTGCTTGATTTCTTTGAAACAGTCACCAAGGCCATTGACGAGGGGAAGGTGGTTCACACAGCCTACCTGGACCTCGCAAAAGCCTTCACGACAATACCCCACTTGGGCATTCTAGAGAAGCTCACCAGCTTAAATATAAGCCCCTATGGTCACTAGATGGATTGCACAGTGGCTCAAGGACAGAACCTACATGGTTAGAATTGCTGGAGCCATGCCAGACTGCAAACCAGTTACGAGTTGTGTCCCACAAGGCTCAGTCCTGGGACCTCTCTTGTTTGGTATATATTTATTGGAGATACAGGCCAACACGGACGGACTCTGGCTGACCAAATATGCAGATGACTGTGAACTGGCCACCATAATCGACTCTCCAGCCGACACAAGCATCTTCCAAAGGGGCATCATAGAAACAGACAACTTGTGCCAGAGCCATGGCCTTCAGCTGAACAGTGTTTAGAAAGGGAAATGTGCATCCTGTAGTCTGTTCACCTAGTTGCCAAAAGGGACATTTCCCTCACACACACTAACCCCCCTCAGCCAAAAACAGCACTTGTCATTTGCAGGATTCAAACCCCTATCTGACTATGTTATGACACTTGAGACAGACACATTAGCAGAGTGTGCTATTTGCATTATTGAGAAGTTTTCCTTCTCTTGCTGTACTTATAGGGTGCTGACATCATCAGTGTTTAGAAAGGGAAATGTGCATCCTGCAGACTGTTCACCGAGTTGCCAAACGGGACATTTCCCTCATACACATGAATACCCTCAGGCAAACACACACACTTCCCATTTGCAGGATTCAAACCCCTACCTAACTATATTAGGACACTTGAGACGGATGCATTAGCAGAGCACGCTATTCACATTACTGGCAGGCTTTCCTTCTCCTGCTATACTTATAGAGTGCTGACATCATCGGTGTTTAGAAAGGGGAATGTACATCCTGTAGTCTGTTCTCCTAGTTGCCAAAAGGGACATTTCCCTCACACACACAAATTCCCCTCAGACAAACACACACACTTGCAGGATTCAAATCCCTACCTAACTAGGTTATGACACTTGAGACAGACGCATTAGCGGAGCGCGCTCTTCGCATTACTGGGAGGTGTTTCTTCTTCTGCTATACTTATAGAGTGCTGACATCATCGGTGTTTAGAAAGGGGAATGTGCATCCTGTAGTCTGTTCTCCTAGTTGCCAAAAGGGACATTTTCCTCACACCCCTCAGCCAAACACACACACTTGCCATTTGCAGGATTCAAACCCCTACCTAACTATGTTATGACACTTGAGACGGACACATTAGCGGAGCGTGCGATTTGCATTACTGGGAGGTTTTTTTTCTCCTGCTGTACTTATAGGGTGCTGACATCATTGGTGTTTAGAAAGGGGAATGTGCATCCTGTGGGGAGGCAGACGCCAAGCACACTCTGGCTAAGCTGTCATTCCCTAGGGCAAACAGACTAGTTTTGACCTCTACACCCATATGTTTAATTGTCAAATGCACATTATTTGTTGCTGATAGACTGTTTGCACATCTTTATTGCCATAGCATTCCCTGTTTGTATGAACAACTTGTGCATCTGTAGAAGATGTTTGCATATGGGAGGGATCCACTATATCACGTATGCCTCTGTAGTCATTTAACTGTGTGCACTGGCCAGACTGCTGTAATGTGGTTGGTTCCTGGAATAACACGTAAAAATACCAGATATGTGTGTCCAACTGCTAAACTGAGATTTGGCCTAAGTGTGTGAGCATGCCCAGTTCAGCCTTCCCATGGCATGTTGTCTGACATATGTCTCATTTATCAAAGTGTGTGAGCATGCCCAGTGTGAGCATTCCATATGTTGAACTCTGCAGCCCACCACATTTGTGGATGAGTGTGAACTTCAGCAAATATCACCCGTTTATGGTTGTGTGTTGTGTGTTGTGTGTCATGTTGTGTAGTTACTGTACAACTGCTTTGTGTGTGAACACAACAGGATTATACTGTGCCTGCAGTGTTTGCATGGGATATTTTGCATACAGTTGTCAACATCTTTCACACTGACCTAACACTGTAGAACTGTATAGTGTACTGGTAGTACTTTGACTGTGGTGGACAGTATCCTGGGCTTTAGTGCTATCACTGCTTTACATTTCGATAGTGAGCACAACAGCCTGGTTAGGGGCCAGTTGTGTACATCTGAGCATGTTGCATTCTGTTCAGATATGAACTACTTAAACCAGGCTTGTCCAACATTGGTAGTGTATTCCACAACATAAGTGTACATTTGCAAACACTAGCGATGTGCCCTAGTCCATGTCTAATGCTAGTTGGAGAGTGTGTTTGTCCTTCAACACACATTGTAAGTGGAGTTTGCCATGACATATGTCATGGTTAGTATACTGTGCCTCTGTCTACCTGTGACATGACAGTGATACCCAGGATAAAGCTACCATCTCCCATCCACTCATCAAGATTCCTATTGAGGAAAATTGATAAGTGACTCTATGGGTAGCCTGTACTGGGAGTTCACTCATGGGTGGGGTGGCTTCTGTGTTATGGATCATGCAGTACAGCTTGTCCTATGTAAGTCAGTGCTGGGGTTCAGGTCTCTCATGTGCATAGCTCACTGCCATTCAGATTGTACAAGGTGCAGCATGTTTATTGATACCAGCAACACAGGCAACACATGGCATCTGTGCAAGCTCTTTGATACTCCTGGTGAGGTACTGTTGGGGACTTTACGGTTGATGGAGGTGTCTTCTGAGGTACATCCCACAGGGGCTATTGTAGTCAATTGTACCGCTGATGAAGGATAACTGCAGAGCCACAATGACCTCCCCTTATCTAGATCTGACAACCTTCATGATTAGGTGGGTATATGGTATGTTTCTGTAAACACTACAGCACATGTTTGTCCAATGCAGGATATCTATCACCTTGTGTCCCCAGGTCTCTCATTACATGTTAACTACATAATGGGTTAACACCTATGTGGTAATTGGTGGACACTTACTGTATATCCACGGGGGTTGACTATACACTTTTCTGCAATTAGCTTGCTGACATGGCTATGGCACCAGTTGTCTGTTTCTATGTGGCCCTTTTGTGGGATGCTTGTGTCAGCTGGTGGATCATATATGGTGAGCAGTTTGTAGTCCTCTGCAAACATGTTCAGACACAGTCCTTCCATGTTTGCCTATACCTATGGGACATATATACCAGACGAGGGAGATCCCAGGACCAAGCCTTGTGGGATGCCAGTTATATCTGGTTTGTAGTCTGACATGGCTACAGCATGTCTGACCATGTCTGTTCTGTCCTTGGTCTGGTTTGCAACCCCTCTACTAACATATGGGTTTATATTTAAGCTGGTGAGCTTATCTATAATGAACACATAGAGTATTGTATAGAAGCCTTTGCAAGGTCCAGCTACGCTGTGTGGACCACATTGCCCTCATCAATGACCTTAATGACTGTTTCAATTGAGTCAAACATGTTTAGGGGCAGGATCTGCACTTAAGAAAGCCACACTGGGTAGGGTCCGGTGTCAGTAGGTCCCCAATATCTTTATGTCTGTGGTACATGCTGATCCTTTCCATAGCTGTGCAGACTGAGCTTCTCAGGATTCTGGGGTAGTAGTTTTCAGTATCCATTCAGTCAACACCTTTGTTGAGAAGGACCACTGTTGTTGTACACTGCTCTTTGGGTACATATTCTGTGGTAAGGCTGACATTGAGCAGTAGTGTGATTTGGCATTCCATTCATCTTGGAGTCCATGTTGCACTCAGCCCAGGACACCATCTCATACCATTGCTGCTGTGGGTTTTGCTTTGTAGATGCTGGCTGTTACCTCAGCATCTGTAATGTCAGGGGGCCAGCAGTCTGCTGGGATAGATATTCTGCATTCTGGGGGTGGGGGTTTGCACTGCACCTGTCAGGATGTATGTTGGCAATATGTGTGTGTGTGTTTGTGATATTTGTGTGATTCAGAGCATATCTGTGAATTCCCAACACGGTTCCTACCATCAGTTGTGAAAGCCTTGGGATTATCCTTAGTGTCCTGTACAATTTGTATCTTCATAGGTTCATAGGTTCATACTAGGCTATCCACCCTAGGGCATGTTAGCCTAGCCAGAGTGTGTGTGGCTTTTGCCACCCCTTGCTATGTGAATATTATGGCCATTTATGATTTGCTTTGCTGTGCCTTTGTCTGGACATGACACAGTGAAGACCCCCAGTGTAACTCTACAATCATCCATCCACTTGGCAAGATTCCTGTTGAAGAGTGTCAGTGAGGGGCTCTGCCTAACATGGAGTGGGATTCTGGTCCAGAGTGTGGGGAGCCTCTGGATTATGTATCTGTCCCCCCAGCACATCCTATTTCATTATTTGTTGAGGTTGACATCTCTCACTCTCACAGCTCTGATGGCTTTGAGTTTTCTGGGGTGGAGCATGTCCATTACTCCTGCGTTGGGCATGGCCTTCTACAACAGGCATGCAATGCCTCTGTGTAGGCAGTATGTGACTGCATTCAGCTGGGGTGTCTACAGCCAGGCAGCATATGACATATATTTGAGACCTTTTATCCTCTTGGTGAGGTACCTTTGAGGTCTTTCTAACTGCTGCAGGTGTCAGGTAAGGTACATCCCATATGAGGCATTGTACTAGATTATGGGTGTGATAAGAGAACAGTATAGGGGCACAATGACCTCTGTTGACGTAGATGTGAATCCTTTCCTGATACGGTGTCAAATGTAGACAGTCTTCCTAGCCACATTGGCAATGTGAGTGTCACATAACAGGTTACTGTCCACTTGTGTCCCCAGGTCCCTGATTACTCCTTCCATACATAATGGTTTACCACCTATGTGATAATTTGTGGTACCTTGTTTGGTATTTGGTGGGACATTCATACTGTCCAGTGTCTTCAGGATGGCTGGGTGGGGTTCCTGTGTGTGAGAGTGTGGTCTGTAGCATGCTACAGACTGTACAGCAGTCTTGCCTACAGTTAGTTGCACATGGGTGGACTCCAATGCTTTGTGCATTGTCAGTTACCTGGACGTATGGGTGTCTGTGCTGAATATGGATACTCACCCTCCTTTTATGTTTTGTTCCAGGTTTTGGGGCCATGACACATGATATGTGGTATAACCTGGTAGTGTTGGTGTGCTGTCAGGAGGCTTGCTGCAGGTTTCTGTCACTGCACAGACATCGATGTTCTCCATACTGGGGATGGCCTTGGGAGCATGCATATTGGGGTTTACACATCTGGCATTGGTCAGCATTACCCTTATGTTTCTTTCCACTTATGTTTTCTAGGGTGGTGGGTTAGTCTTTTCAGCCTTGCCTACAAAAGGCTCTATGGAGGTGGCAAAGGCCTTATCCAATATCCAGATGCCCAGGGGTAACAGGTGCAAGCCATCCCAAGAACAGCTGCGTGGCTTGTCAAGCATGACATCCCAAGCAGACAGACATTGGATCCCCTTGGAATGACACCAGTAAGTGTGCCACTTGCTATGACTGATCATTCCGTGTTTGTATTGTGGCATTATTCTTGGTAAGGGTAGGATGCTGCAAACGGTGATTGTCATACTGGCCTGGACTACATAATCAGAGAGCTCATCTATGTCTCTTTTCATGTAGTCTAGGGAGGTACATCTCAGGTCATTCACACCAGCATGGACTATGACTGCATCATATTTCTACTTGCTTTGGAGTGACCTGCATACTTCTGTTATGTGGCGTATTGTGGCAGCCTACAGGCAGCTTACTGTACCCTTTCCCTTGTTCAGTCTGGTGTGGGACAGCAGTGTGTCTGACTATGGAGTCACCTATTACAACTGTATCAGGCATGTTGTTTCTCCTTCTGGCCTGTGACTGTTTGGCACACCAGCTTTGTGTACTATGTGTTGCATGTGCTATGTTTGGAGGTTGTTTGATTGGGTGTCTGCTTTAGAGGCCTCTGTTGGTGTGCTGTGTTTGTAATTTGTGCCTCCGGGAATGTTTTTCTGTGTTTATGTGTTTGGTTTGTAGTTGTGATAGGTCTATGTGGGACTGTGTTTGTGGTGTGTGTGGTTACCTTCTCCTCCTGACTAGTTTTGGGAGTACTGAGTTGAGGGAGCTGAGCCTCCAGTTTGGATAGATGGTTGCATCTCTCACATATATTTGTATTTCTTGGGTGGAGTTGGGGTTGTCTGTGTACTTGGGGCAGGTGTAACATTGCCTCAGGATTCACAGATTCAACTTGTTGTGGCTGGCCTTAGTGGATTGTATGTGTGGACATATTTTATTGCCATACTACTGATCAGTGATTACTTCATTGTTTATGTTTGCTCTATCATGTAGTAGCTTCCTCATTCTCTTGCATGGTTTGGTTATGGCTGGTGTCCACCATGCCAGATGCCTGCGTGTATGGCATTGTGTCTTGTTTTAATTTAGGATTGCATAATCCAAGCATTCCTGGCAGTGTTCATGGAATGGCTGTATTACTGGTTCTGAGGTGTGGCCCATATTTTACACCTGCACAGGACCTTTAATGGATTCCACATCAGCTTGGAGGAGTGCAAATATTGCTTTACACATGTTTTCCACTGTGGTTTTCTGGCCAGGGACTGTGGTCAGGATTTGTATATCCAGTGTGATTACTCTATGGTCTGGTTTTACCAGTGAGCAATACACTTCTCGTCTTGCCATCCAGTACCCATGTTGCTGATTATCACATCCAGTATGCTTACCCCTCTTGTGGGAGTGGTACGTTGTTCCTAGGCCTTTTGGTTTATGGATTCTATGAACTTTTGTCCTACACTGTTGGAGCTAGTATAATGCTCCCAGTCTATGTCTGGGTATTTTCAGTCACCCAATATAATGTGGTTTGGAGGACTTGATATATTCATGTATTCCAGCATAGGCCAGGTGCAGTTCCTGGTGTTGGGACAGTAGTCTGTAGCAGGCTATAAACTGGGGGGCAGTTTTAGCCACTGTTACTTGACCATGGCTAGTCCATGCTGCTTCTTGTTGTGGTACCAACATGGGGGTGTGGTTATCCTTGACAATTCTTGCTAGTCACCCTCCTTTTGCAGCTTGTTTCATGTTTTGAGTCTGTACAGCACAGTATGAGGTGTAACCTGGTAGTGTTAGGGTGCTGTTGTGAGCCTTGACTCAGTTTTCTGTTACAGCACAGATATCATCATTCTCCATACTGGATGAGTTTAGACTGCATGCATCTTGCTGTTTTGACTTATCCCTTATCTTATTCTTATCCCTTCTGATACCTATGGAGTTAGGTTTGTGTTTTGAGCCTTACCTATTCAGGGCACACTGTGGGCAACAACAGCCTTTGCCAGTATCCATACAGCCTGCACTGATAGGTGCACGCCAATCCTAGCAGGTGGAGCTCAGCATGTCATCCCAGACTGGCACACATTGGATCCCCTTTGACTAACTGCGATACTTCAGTCAATTATTGCACTTGATCATCTCATTGTCATATTGTGGCATGATGCTTGGTGAGGGTAGGATGTTAGTCAGGGTCCTCAGGTGTGCATATAGTACATGATGTTACATTACTTAACACATGGCATTCATGCCTCAGGTGGTGCTGCAGGGCTGCCTCTGTCGGATACGCATATTACACTTCCCTGTACATGTTTGTGAGCAGGTCATGTCATTGTAGGCATCCATGTTATTATTTGAGTGAGTCAGAGGGGGTATCATTCCCAGGGTTCCTACTGAGCCAATGTATGTGCTATGTGTTGCCTCTTTGCCAAGGCCAGGGCATACAGGGCACGCCTCCTTCTGCCTACTGGGGCAGGCTCAGGTTGTTCCTCCTCTGAGTCACGCTCTGCCTGTGATGGCCTTGGCAATGGTGGGGGGCTGTTTGGCCCGGCCCTATGCTGGTCCTGCTGCAGCTGTTTTCGCAAGATCATATTATGTAGCATAGCACATACCATGACAATTTGGGTACATGTAGTTGGTGTGTACTGCAAGGCTCCACCAGATGTGTCCAGACACCGGAACCGTGACTTGAGCAGCCCAAACACATGCTCTATTACATTACGTGTTTGTGTGTGTGCCTCATTATGGCGTTCCTGTTCAGGTGAGTGTGTGTTTCTGATGGGTGTCATCAGCCACGGCTCCAGTGCATAACCTGCATCCCCCACTAGGTGTTCGTGCGGGATGTCCCCATTGGCAAATGTCTGGTACAGCTGCGTCAAATGCCAGATGTGGGAATCATGGTAGCTCCCAGGACAGCCAGCACACACATTCATTATTATGCCCTGGGCATCACATACGACCTGGCAGTTGATGGAGGGGAAGCCCTTGCGGTTGATGTATGCCCTACCCCGCTCACCAGCTGGTGCTTTGATGTGTATGTGCGTGCAGTCTATTGCACCCACTACCTCAGGGTATTCCGCTATTTGCTGGAAGAGATGCATATTGCTGGCCAATACCTCACGGGCATTGGGGAAATATACATGATCACCGACATGTGCTGACATGGCATCCAGGAACTGGTGCAGTACCCTGGAGGCTGATGCCTGTGATATCCCCATCATATCACCAGTTGGTCTCTGGAAGGTACCTGTTGCTAGTATTCTTAGGCCAACACATACCTTAGTTTCCACTGGGATGGGTTCCCCTCTGTTGGTTCTGTGTGTGAGGCATGGCCTGCACAGCTCCACTATTTGCTGCAGGAGGTCTCTGTCCACTCTATAGCACTCTACTATCTCCAGCTCATGTAACCCGTGGTAGGTGACCCTGGGCCTGTACACTTCTCCGTCTCCTCACTGTGGGTTGTCTGGCACCATCTGCATTGTCACCACCCTCAGCAAGTCGCCTATGTCTCATTATGACAGCTATGGCAGCCCCTAACATTTCTGCTCTGAGTTCAGCTTTTTCAGTTTTCACTTCTAATAGCTTACTCCTGTCTTGCAGTGTGTCTTGAGAGAAACATCCTGCACTGCTGTTTGCAGAGTTTTAAGTGCTGGGCTGGGCTACTATTCTGCCTGTGTAATTGCCTGCTTCTAATTGTTTTCACCTGCTAGCTCCAGCAGTATTCCCTGCTAGCTTCCTACTAAATCTGTTGTTTCCTTTTTCCTCTCTGTTTCCTCAGGGAGGAGCCGTGTGCAAACCAGCAGAAACATGCTCGCAGTGGCTTGCACGCGCGCACACATGCTTACACAGTTCAGAATCTGCTTATTCGGATTAAAACGCGTGCACACCCGTGCAAACTGTGTTAAACATCTCCCAACATGCTCCCACATGCTCAGTCTGCCTTACACGTGCACACACTGCCTTACTCGCGCTTCATGGCGCGCACATGTGCGCATGCACGCCCAGCAAGAAACTTTGGTGTAGGCAACAGTGTACACCTTCCATTTCTTGACTTTCTCATGCTTATCTAGTGGCACATCTCTTTCCATGATATCTGTCTGACATCTGTCATGTAACTCTGACCTCCAATGAACTGCATTTCTTTCTACCACGTGATGTCACCTATCTCCTACTCTGTTCCTCCCCCTTCTGTAACTCTTACACTACTCAGACTGTGCTCATTTGCTATGTGACAGTGGAATTCAGTATCCTAACACTCATTTGCATCAGATTGCCTACTAATGCTTAGTTACATGTCTTAGACTCAGCTTCCCCCCTTAGCAACCACTACACGGTGGCCATGTTGGTTTTGGTCTGCTGGTCCCTGCATTGACATTCCATGTATTGCATAAAACCCACATTTGTGGGTTTATAACCTTCGTTTTATGTTTTATACAGCAGCCCGCTTGCGCGGGCTGGGTTTAAACATCGGCAAAAAATTATATTTTTAATATATTTGCATCAGGTTACCTTGCCAATGGCCACATATTTGGCCATTGGCATGCTGCCTGACACATATGCACCCTTTATTTGGAGCTGACATGGCTCCATTAGGTTTTTAGAAACGTACTCAGTTGTCAACTGAGTACATTTCTGCAGCTAAAACGGCTCTTACACGGGCTGTTCTGGGCTTCCTGGATCACTAATCATCATCATTTGCATGCTATTCGGCTGCAAGTGAGGTGATTAGCTTATCCATGCCCACTCCGTGTAAGAGACGTTTTAGCTTGTCTCTTACACGGACTTTGGGCTGTTCCTGGATCGCGAAGGCTCCATGGAGTCTTACACTACTCTTAGACTCTGTGCAAGCCTTCGTGAATCCGGCCCTATGTCTATTATAGCTAAAGGAATGGCAAAGGTGTTGCCAAAAATTATATATAAAGTTTAATTTGTGTGTTTGTGTGTGTGTGTGTGTGTGTGTGTGTGTGTGTGTGTGTGTGTGTGTGTGTGTGTGTGTGTGTGTGTGTGTGTGTCTGGGGTAAACAATTGACAACATTAATAAAGCAATGATGATCCAGAGGGAAGCAGAATATTAGAAAATACCACAATTGTTGTTGGGTCTTGATGCAAAGAAAGCATTTGACAGAGTAACTGGGATTTTATGAGATGGCAATGGAAACATTTGTATTCCCTGATACAATAATAAGCACAATTAGGAGGATATATGAGGGATCAGATGCAAAAATTAAAGTGTGAGGGTTCTTCTCTGGCAAGTTGTGTGTGAACAGAGGAACTGGGCAGGGGTTTTCTTTTCCCCTCTGCTATTTGCTTTAGATTTAGAGCAAAGAAAATAAGAGACTGAGAAATTCAGAGATATAATTGGTGTGGAAATCAAGATAGGTTATCTTTATTTGCAGACAGTATTATTTTGTACTTGATAAAACCAGAAAAGGACATCTCAGTGTTGTGTATTTTTTTTTAATAACACCTTTTTTGATTTATCACTTGTGACATAGGCAAACTTACATTTATATAAAAGTAATCAAGCCATATTACCAAGTTCACATTTGCAAACATTATGCATCACATATATTGTTCTAATACAATTGCGTAAACTGATTACGTGTGTTATAGATATAGATGTCTTCAAAATAACTTGACTAAATTGACCATTTGGGCACAGGAGAATAATATGATAAAAAACAAACTCTCCCAAGAACAAGTAGTGTAAAAACACAAACAATGAAGACAAAATAAAAGTAAATAAACCACACCATGGCAAAGAATAATAAAATCCAAAAACTATTTATTGCAATGTCGGTAAGCAGTTTCACACGGAAATGCATGCTTCATCAGACCTCAAAAGCAAACGAAAACACCAAACATATATATTCTCCATATCATCAATCAAATCAATTAAAACATCAGTTTAAAAGAACCTATAGAGATTCTACATCAATTAAGAAGAAACTTCCTGCTGGCCATATATAGGTATTATGCTTCCAAGTGCAATATACCTATTAAATCACTTAAAGAGAGCACATACCTTCAAAATAGGTTTGATGGAAGTCCTACCATTGATGCCTGGATATTTTTCAGCCTGTAGACGGATTATCTAATGGAGCTCACGTTCTTCCATGTAGTTCCTAAAATCCCGACCTCGTATACTGTGTCTAACTATTTCAACAACCCTAAACCCAAATACATGATCAAAACCTACTTCTAAACAGTGTTTAGCTAGTGCATTTCGTGAATCATGCCTATTTGTCAAATATAAATGTTCCCTAATACACTCAGCTAGGGACCTATTGGTCTTACCAATATAAAAACAGCCACATGCTCTGCAGCTAGCCAAATAAACCAAGTCACTTTCACAAACCCGAATTGGGTGGGATCCAGAGTTTGGAGGTTACCAATGTCTTTGTTTATGAGTTCCATGATGATATGTTCCATGGCCTTGCAGACCAGGCTCATCAGGCTAACAGGGCGATAGTTCCTGGGATCAGTGGTGGATCCCCCTTTGTGGAGTGGGATAACTGTTGCTGTGCACCATTCAGTGGGCACAAAGCCTGATGTGAGGCTATTATTGAACATGGTGCTGAGGTGGGCAGCCAGTTCGTTCTGAAGTTCGTGTAAAACGCAGCCTGGGATGTTGTCCAGTCCCATGGATGCTGTGTTTTTGGCTTTAGAGAGTGCAGCTTTTACCTGTGTAGTTGTGATTACAGGGACTCTGCATTCTTCCTGTATAGATATGGGCCCATTAGGGGGTGTGGGGGGGTAAAGTTAGCACTGAGCCTATCTGCCAGGATGTTGGCAATATCAGTTGGTTCTGTAATTTTTGTGCCATTGTGCTGTAACTCAGAGCAGATCTAAGTGTTACAATTGAGATTCTTGACATAGCTATAGAATGCTTTGTGGTTGTCCTTAGAATTAGTGGCGATTTTGTTTTCGTAGCTAGCTTTGGAGGATCTTATAAGGGATCTCAGCTTCTTACTGAGGCTGACCAGGGAGCTCCTCCACTCATGGGATTTTACTTTCTTTTGCAACCGTTTCTTCCTTCTTTTGTACAGTTTGTTTATGGCAGGAGACCACCAGATTGGCTTCCTTTTTGGAGGATAGCATCTTGGTTCTGTTTGGGATAGCACGATCCATGCACTCGTGTAAATGCTTATAGGGTGCATCTGTGTAGGATTCAGCAGTTGTAAATGCATTGTCCATCTGCATGGGTGTCATGAAGTTCACCACTTCTGTCTTAAGAAGCATGACGTTGGCTTTGGAGAAATTTTTTACCGTGGTTTCCTTAATGGGGGTGGGATGTGGATATCAAGGGTGATTAGCTTATGGTCGACTCGGACCAACGAGGAGTTGACTTCAGGTGTGGAACACTGGTCACTCATGTTGGTAATGACTAGGTCTAGGATATTGTTGCCCCCGGTGGGGGTGTGGTTAAGTTGATCCAGGGCATTGGCGTTTATGAATTCCAGAAAGCGTTTAGCTAAGGAGTTGGTACACGAGTAGTTTTCCCAGTTAATGGTGGGGTAGTTGAAGTCGCCCATTATTAAGGTGTTTGGTTAAACCCTAAAATTTTCAGTACATCAAGAAAAGAGGAGTGGGAATCCTGGGGCATGGTAGGGGATCTGTAGCAAGCTACAATTTGGATTGCTTTTGCCCAGAATTAGTTGCACTTGGATAACCTCAGATGCATTATGCTGAGCAACTAACCTGGAGGTGTGGATATTCTTAATGAATATGGACACACCTCTGCCTTTGGTGTTCTGGTCCAGGTTACATGGCCAAAAAGTGTGGTATGACTTATCACCTGGTAGTGCAGGGGTGCTCTCTGGAGCCTTGAACCAGGTCTCAATCACTGCACAGATATAGATGTTTTCCATTTTAAGGAGTGCCTCGAGTGAGTGCATTTTGAGATTTAGACTTCTAGCATTGAGTAGCATTACCCTCCGTTTAATATATATTATTGCTACAAAATACTGTCTTTTTAAAAAGTGTGTGGAAGGGTCTAACGTTATATGTGGATCTTTATATAATAGTTCAGTGATGCATATAATGAGGAAAATGAGCAGATAATATAAGAACGTAGAAAAACAGTTTGATGAACTACAAAAAAAAAAGGAGTGGCTAATGTTAAGTTGATAGAAAGTCTTACCTGTCCATATCAGTTAAAGATCAGTTGTGCTCCTTTCCCAAGGTGCAAACATATTTACTCACACATGCTCACATGTGCTTGTGAATTAACTAATATTCTGTCATCAGTGGAGGACACACGAGCAGATTTACCGTGGCTGAGGTAAGGGTACGGTAAGGACAGCACAGCTTTCATTGAGTCATCAGGAAGTGCTTGGGGAGAAGGTAACATAAATAAGTTTATGTTCACGTAATACACATATATTAACTTAGTAGAAAAGCATACAGATTCAGAAGTTGGGCATAATATGATCCTCTGTATTTCATTTTCTTTCTTTATTTAGTAGACAGGTGGTCTTGACCATAACAAACTTTTTCAGCCATGAGTTACAACTAATCAAAAGTAAATGAATGGCAATGCACAGAATCACATGCAAAAAATGGGTGAAAACCTACTTTGCAGTATTTCAGACTGATTGGCGACTAGATAGCAAAGATCAATACGGCTAGTTACTTGGTAAACCAGTAAGACAGAACTCATTACTCATGCATCATTTATTCAACATAAAGAAAAGTTACAAAACCATCTGAGACAGACATAAAATCCACTGCATATAAAGGAGAAGGCTGATAAGATAAATAAAGCTAACTAGATGACAATGGCTGGATTTAGTTTTGTCAGAGTAAAGTAAATTAGCACAGCTTAAGTTATGCTCAGCTAGTGGCAATTTAGGTTAGTACTAAAGCTAGAAAACTTGTTTATGTAAAACATGTTCACAGGCAGGTCATTCCTTATTTTGCAACAAAAATAGAGACCTCCTAGGGTAAGGTACCTGTAAAACCAACCAAGTAGACAGCAAAATAAAGGTACAGGTACTCCACGACAATCGAAGCCAACCAGTCTTACGTAAAAATCCTTTATTAAGAACAGTAGAACAGTAAGCGCTTTCACGTCTACAATGGACGCTTCATCAGACTTGAATAACAACTTAAAAGCAGTTTCATTAAAATACTCTAGAGCATAGTCACATGGACCAATGGCTGCTTAATCACAATTATAGTAGTATCTCACCTGAAGGGTGTATGTAATTATACATTATTTTAAAAACAAAGACCTTACATGTCCAACAAACTTAGCTAAAAAGTGCATAAAAAACAACTCAAATATAATATAAATCAAGAATGATTTAAATCAAAAAAATATAAATAAAAATCAATTATGTTTAAGAGCACAATCTCTAAGGAAAGGTTTTAAAGTAACTCTTTCATTGAGACCGTGCCCAACATCTGCTTGCAGTCTAATAATCCATTTGTTCTCCTCCTTTTCAGTGAAATTCCCTATTTTCCCTAGTCTCATGGAGGTATGTATCAACTCCAGTACTAAAAACTCAAAACTGTGTCGAGTGCCTTTCGATAAAACATGTCTCGCTAACGCATTCATTTCATTTTCTTTATTAATGGCATATAAATGCTCCCCGATTCTCTCCCTAAGAGTTCTATTGGCCTTCCCTACATAGAACATAGTACATGTCTGGCATACTGCTAGGTATACTAGGTTACGAGTCCTGCAATCTGCATAATGGTTGAACTCATAAACCTTCTTAGTGTCTGGATGTTCAAACCTAACATCCTTCGAAATAAAAGAGCAGTGATTACAATTACGACATGGGAAAGTACCTTTCCTAACTGACGTAGGTCTACTATCCTTTTCATTCTCGTAACACAACATGTCCTTCAAGCTTCTACTCTTCTTATAAGAGAAGCTGGGGTGAGTGCCTAAGATGATTTTCAGCCTCTCATCTAATAGTAGAATCCCCCAATTTTTCTTGATGACATCTGTAATCTTCCTGTTCCTATCAGTGTAAGTGATAACCATCCTTTTCTTCTTTGTGGAAGCATCAACCACTTCCAAACCTATATTGGAACTCTTATGAATATAGGGTTTGGCCTTCCCTTCACATTCAACAAATGCTAGATTTGATAAATCTCTGTCATGGTAACCCTTATTTTTGAATTCATCCTGCAGGTTGGTTATAGCTACTTCGAAGTCCTTGTTGTTACTAGTTAGGCGAGAACATCTCATAGCCTGATTCCTCACTATATTTTAGTGTATGTGAGGTGGATGCATGCTATCTCGATGTAAAAATGCATTCTTTCTACATGGCTTCGTAAAGATTTCAGTATCTAGTATACCATCTCTCTTTCTCAAAGTTACATCTAGAAAACTTATACAGCTCCTTGACCATTCCCCAGTTAGTCTCAAAAAGGTAGTAGTACTGTTGATATATGACAGAAATTCAATCAAAGTCTGTTGATCACCTTCCCAGACAAAGAACAGGTCATCTACAAAGCGTTTGTAATATCTGATGTTCCTAGAATATATATTGTTGGAGAGAATATATGTAGACTCCCAATATGCAAGAATAAAATTAGCATATGAGTTGGCACATGCCGTGCCAATGGCTACTCCCATGGTCTGCAAGTAATATTTGCTGTCATAAATGAACACATTATTCTCTAGCACCAGTTCCATCAAGGAGGTTAACCTCATAATCTTACTATTGCTAAAACCCTTACCTAAGAGAAACAACCTCAAAACGTCGATGCCTATATCATTGGGTATACTGGTAAACAGGGATTGAACATCCAAGGTTACCATATAATCTGCATCAGTAAAACTAATATTCTCATTACTGCTGGATAGAGATTCTAAAAATTGTTGAGTGTCTCTCAAAATAGAAGGCGTTGAATCTACTGCTGGTCTAAGTTGCTTTTCTATATATATATAGAAATGCTCTCAGTAAGCCAACCCCTTCCTGAATCAATGGGTCTAAAGGTAAACCTTTCCTTAGAGATCGTGCCCTTAAACACAATTGATTTTTATCTATATTTTTTTTATTTATATCATTCTTGATTTATATTATATTTGAGTTGTTTTTTATGTACTTTTTAGCTAAGTTTGTTGGACATGTAAGGTCTTTGTTTTTAAAATAATGTATAATTACATACACCCTTCAGGTGAGATACTACTATAATTGTGATTAAGCAGCCATTGGTCCATGTGACTATGCTCTAGAGTATTTTAATGAAACTGCTTTTTAAGTTTTTATTCAAGTCTGATGAAGCGTCCATTGTAGACGCAAAAGCGCTTACTGTTCTACTGTTCTTAATAAAAGATTTTTTACGTAAGACTGGTTGGCTTCGATTGTCGTGGAGTACCTGTACCTTTATTTTGCATTCCTTATTTTGGCTCACATCTAAGGAAAACCTTAATGCGACATCTCGATTACTAGCAAGTGAGCTCAATCAAAATGTTGTTGACAAGGGGTTTCTGTTAATGATCTTAAATTTTATGATCATTGTCAAAGAGGTGCAGTATCCTGGCTAAAGACTGTGTAATGTTAAGTTGCACATATGTGGTATATTTTAAGAGAAATGGAAAGCCATTGTGCCTTAATCATTGTTGCAGTTGGAACTGTACTCACACAGCTGCATAATTTGTTGATCTCAGTTTGTAGTCCCTGTTCAATGAATGTTGAGCTGGACACCGTAATGGGGGGGGGGGGGGGGGCACGAGTTTCACTGCTGGAATAAGTGCTCCTTTTACCATTGGTGGTTTAAGTTCTTGGACTGTCATTAGGATTTGCTGTAAAAAGTTTTTATAAACTCATGACTGGAAAGATGCTATAGCAGGAATTAACTAATGTCACAAGTATTTGAATTTTTTGCAGTTACAATAGTTGTGCAATTTGGATACTTTCATTTCCCCTTTGAACAAGCCATGGTGAGTATTTTGTATATGAAAAGCAGTATGAATAAGTCTTTTTATTTTCTTGTCTTTCTTCTTCTTCTTTTTTTTTTTTTTTTGCTATTAATGCTTAAGACACTTTAGTCATGAGAAATTATGTACTTTCACTAGATCTTAAGCTAATGCAGTACTAATAACACTAGCTGATTGCTCAGATGACCATATGGTTAGGTCACAGACCTGAATATGAGATTTCTCTGTAGATAATACAGCCTTTTCAAGCATTTTGCTCAGAAGGGATAACAGTGATAGTAGTCTGTAGGATTCAACTTTATTAAAATGTCTTATTCTTGGGACTGGAGCAGAGACAGGTAACTTTTAAAGATTTGGGAACAACCCAGTGACTAGTGACTTATTAATTTATGAAAAAGAGAAAGGAATCAAGTTGTGATAAGCTGTAATGAATTCTGGAAAGAAGCCATCAAAACCTAGTCTGACATGGTTTGGAACTCCTTTTAACCATTGGTCCACTTGGAAACGAGTATCAGAATTAAAAGAAAAGTCATTTGAGAGACCAACGAAGCTTTCCACAGTGGGTTTGGAGATGCCACAGAGGGAAAACTCAACAGGCTTAATTGCTGGAAAAAAAAAAAAGGTGAATGTTTGGCCACTGGAAAAGTGGAAATGATGGTATGGTCATTAATGCTCAGAGTGGTATCTGCCCTGACCTTTTGCTACAAGGGAAGTGGTTGACTTCTCCCTCCATAAATCTTTGTGCTCTTTTAAGCAGAGAAGCTAACCTTTCTTTTGAGAAGGCGGCTATAACTTTATTAGCAAATTTCTTTGATTATTTCTCATGGAAGACTAGTCTTTTGCAGATTATTTGCTGTATAACATGCTCGTTTTCTGCTCCAAATGGTCTTTTTTAGCCAAGAAGCCTTTTGGGACTTAATTGTTTCTTGTATTATATGGATAAAACCTTTACTGCAAATGTGGTTGAATGTTCGATAGATACTTGAGTATATCAGATAATCAGGGTGGTCTTTAGCTGGAGTTCAGTCTAGTTCAGCAAGTAATCTTGCCTGCCTATCATGTTTTGAAGTCTAAACCATTAATTGCTTCCTATTATATTAAAATAAAGATGTTACCTTGTAGTTTATTTCATTCTCACCTTCCTTAGATTGTACAAATATGCTAAGGCAATGTCTCTTATTGGAAAAACAAAATTTATATCACTATTTCTTAACAAATATATTACATGGAGAGGTTCATTACACCCCCATCTAACAGGAAAACAAGTAGAATGCAAATATGATTATACTGCCTTAGTCTTACTAAATAAATGTAATGCTATTATACCTGGATTGTATAACATAAAATATGGCTACAAATGCAGACAAGCAATTCATGTTTGTTTTCTATGCACTTACTACTACAAAACTATCACTGCATCAAGATTCATAGGTCCATAGGACAATACTAGGCTATTGGCTCAGAGGCCATTATAAGCCTAAGCAAGAATTTCACCCATGTTCCCACAAAGTCAACACCTAATTTCCTTGTCCGACATGGACACAGGTGGGATCTCAGGGGTATATTTTCTGTTTCCCATCTCTTCGTCTAGATTCATAAGATCGGAAATGATGGTATGGTCATTAATGTTCAGAGTGGTATCTGTCCTGATCTTTTGCTATAAATGAAGTGGTTCCCCATATCTTAGATTATCTGAGTCAATTTTTAGCAACTTTAGAACAGTCATGTGGTCTCCTACCATAGATTACCATAGCCTGTTTTTAACAAGCTTCTGCTTTGTGAATAACGTCTCTCTTTCAAATAAGGCAATTTCAGAGCTGAGATATATGCCAAATACTCTAACCTGCTGCGAAATCTCAACAGAATTAGAAAAGCAAATCAATGCATGAAATTTTGTGTAATATGTTACACTGACAATATCACCACCAAATTCATGTGAATAGGTTACTATGAGATTAAACAACTGCTGCAAGAAACTGTTACAGTTCTTTCCAGCAATCTAAATGGATCACAAAGAAATAGTTTATATGCACAGTCTGTTTTGTAACTGATTAATCACTTTCACACTACTAACACTGCAAACACAAGCCCTTAAAATATGTCTTCTATGTAGTACCTTAGTAACATTATTAGATCTACTAGGTGATTCATCAAAAATATGCTTGTGTTTACTTTTCTTTCAATATGATACTGGACTGGTACAGCGTCAGCTGCTATTCACTTAGCAGATACTACATATGCAGAGTAATCCTGTTTTTTTAATTATAGTCAAGAGAAGTTTCCAGAAGAGGAAAATGTTCTGCAAAGCAGTATTTGTTGCACTGCAGCCATACACCAAACCAAACACAAATCACACTCTTCATTTTAATTTTATTTAACATTTGTTTACCAGGAAACTGAACTGGTCTGAATACCCGGAGTCTCTCTCTCTCTGTATATATATATATATATATATATATATATATATATATATATATATATATATATATATATATATATATATATATATATATATATATATATATATATATATATATATATATATATATATATATATATATATGGGTCTACTTCACATGATCGAACATTCAAGTGTTCAAATTCCATATGGCTGAGACCATATGATCAAACATTTAAATGTTCAAAAATGTGAAGTAGACCTACAAAACACAAACAACAGAAAAAAAACTGTGTATAGCCCCCCACCCCCACAACTTAAATATACCAACTCCGAGATTGCACTACAGTGAGGACAAGGGAAATCTACAGCTCTGCGCTGTATGCTGATCCCCATTCAGAATTTTGAAGTTTTAAACATTTGAACATATGGTCTTCGATCATATGGGTTTTGAAGTTTTAAGATTCGAAATTCTGAAGGGGACCCATATATATATATATATATATATATATATATATAAAAAAAATATTTGTTTATTTATTTATTTATTGGCATTTGCTTACCAGAAAAGTCTGACTGGATAATTTTATTCATTTTCAGAGGAGGCCCAGTGAGCAAAGCTGCATAACTAAAAGAACAAAAATGCATATACATAGGTGAAAACTGGCATCCTATTCCGATATACTGTAAATATGTTTTTTCTTACAAATATTAATACACATATAACATGTACAATAATACACATATACTGTCATTAAAATAAGATAAATATAATATAATGTGGCATTGAAATGTGTTGACATGTTATAAGTATAAGAGATTATTACTTATAAAGCAGATGTCAGAGTGGAAAAGGGAGCATTGTGCTAAAAAGAGCACTTGGTATGATGCTGAGAATAGAAACAGGGCTTTGAGGTGATCAGCACATGATATTTTGTTTATTTCCTGTATTCTTCTTGTAAATAACCTTTGTGGACTTTCCAGTTTCTGCATGTGTCTGGTCAGGTACATACTGAAGGGGGCATTATACTCTGTGATGGGTCTGATGAGGACTGAGTACAGTGGTATGATGAACTCTCTGGACCTAGATGTGAAGTCCTTGCTTATATATTGAGCAACAGAGATGGATTTTCTTACTAGCTTGGACACATGTTAGCCAAAGGCTAGGTTAATATCTACTTGAGTTCCCCAATCCCTGTTAATGACTCACCTTTTTGGGTGTTTTATTGATGATGTGATTACCTGGGGTGGTCAACTTCCCAAAAAGTAATTTAATGCATTTCTTGGTATTGAATTTTAAGACCTCATATTACAATATACTGTAACTATGTACAAATATTAATACAAATATAACATGTACAGTAATGCACATATGCTATAATTAAAATAAATATAACATCATGTATAACATCATGTAACATTGAAGTGTGTTGACATGTTATAAGTACAAGAGTTTGTTACATATAAAGCAAATGTCAGAGTGGAAAACTGAAAAGGAGAGGGGGTAGAGTGCTAAAACTATTTTTATTGGCAATGGGTGGAGGAGGTATGGGAGAGAGAAGAATAATGAGTGAAAGAAGATTAAGAGTGAGGGGAAAAGAGTAAGGCTAAGAGGAATAAAAAGAGGAAATGGAGGCATAGGGTGTATCAGCGGAGAAGGAGCTGCAATTGTAGCCAGAAGAGCATCAGGTGTGAAGCTAAGAGTCAGAGAGGAATTATTTTAATTGCAGCTTAAACAAATGAATTTGTACAGCCCTGATCAGTGCAGGGATCATATTCTAGAGTTGTACTACACAGTGTGAGTACAGACTTTGACAGCAGTTTTTGTAAGCCTTGTAGATGTCAAACAGATTCTTGTCAGAAGATCAAATGTCACAATTTGGGAGGTAGCGGGGGAGAATTGTACTTCTAGCTGGGCTGGACATGGGATTAAATTTAATTTTGTGTGTTAAGAGAAGCTGGGTATAATTTAGCTGGTAAGATGATTCTAGCCAATTTAGAAACAATATATACATATATGCTTTACATGCGACTGACTGATCATAGCTAAAATCGACCTCTGTATAGTTGATCTGTTTTAGTCAGCAATACAGACAGTCAACAGTTGAGAAATGATTGATAATCATGGGAATAGGAATAAGCCTGTTCCCCAAGGGACTGTGCAATCTCATAGTTAGTATCTATAAATAGGAGGGGGTTGGGGGTGCAGAATCCACATGTGGTGGTGGGGGTTACCCCCTACAAAAAACACTTCTTATAGTGTACCATGTACCAAGGAGTAACCTTGGCACATGCTGAAATGGGTGTTAGCAATCACATTTCAGTGTTATTGGGTCAACGTTAGGGACATCCATATCACACTGTTTTGATGAATGTCATTAGATCCATATTATATGTGTGTGTATATGAGAATGTATGTGTATATAAATATATATATATATATATATATATATATATATATATATATATATATATATATATATATCTACATGATACATGGTGGTTTCCACATTTATGGATGCAGGAGCTGACTGGGTCTGGCCACTCATGCTGTACAGCCAACATGACCTCTATGCATGCAGTCTTAACTTTTGTGTCACTCAGTTGACATTGTTATCTGTGTGTCTGATAAGTCATCACAATTGTGCAGACAGAGGATTACATGGATGCTGTGTTCAATCATGCTCCTCAGGATGATCATTATGGCATTGTTCCAGGCCTCACCATTTCCATAGATTGGTTAATATCCTCATGCATAACTTGCAACACCTTCACCATCTCTACTTAACTCTCGAACTAGTAACATGTGCCTGGACAGTGTCCCAACACATTTGCTGCTGTGTAGACCATGCCTTACATGTCTTAGCAGCCAGCTGGAGTCATGGTGTCTGTGGGACATATCTGTTGACAGAATGTATATTGGGTATTCCAAACTCTGACACTGTTCTTTCCTCTGAACAAAATGAAAAAAATGCCAGCACCAGAAGGGACTGATACTAATAGCTTTATTAAGCTGAATACTAGACCGGTTTCAGCACATGGCTTTCATCAGTAGATTAATACACTTTGAAGAAAAAGCCCAGCCATAAATACCTCAACAATGATGACATCATTTCCTGTCATAAGAAATATATATGCTTAATACATAGATACACATATATATAGATTTGTATAAAGTTCAAATAGCATGTATATGAAGAAAATATATATTTTTATAAAATGATGAAATAAATTAAACAAATCAGGCATAAACATTTAACCTGAAAAAAACAATATTTATAATTTATCATTGAGTCCAGGGGAAAACAAACCACCTAGTTTCACTATCCATTCTCTTTCTTTATTGTTAAGAATTTCATGCCATCCAGTTTTGAAAGCATGATTACCTGTAATGTTATCTATGATAGTAAAAGAAAATTTAGCAGTGGGATGATTCAATGAGTGTCTATATAGGGCATTGGTGATCCTGGCATTCCTGATATCCCCAAGGTGTTCAGATATTCTAATTCTGAATTGTCTAGATGTCTGCCCAACATAAAAGGCTTGACAGGTGCATGTTGCAAGATAGACAATCCAATCTGAGCTATAATTACCAAAACAACCAATATTATATAGATGTCCCGTATTCTTACTAGTGAATGTTTTGGTTTTAAATATGTAGCCGCAAAAACTGCAGTGTCCACAGGGGTATGTTCCAACCAGTTTTTCACCCGTTAGTGTCCTCTGGGACAGAGTATCATCCCTAGAAGTTGTTTTCTTGTAATGGGAGAAATGAGATGCTAATGTTTTGCCCTTTCAATATGAGAATGAACATCTGTCCCACAAATAATCCTCTAAAAGAGTATGAGACTTTAGTACATTCCAATGTTTGTCTATGATGTCCAGAAGGTGCTTGGTATTTCTGCCATAGGTTGTGACAAATCTACAGGTATCATAGATGGTCTGTCTATGATGTTCTTTGTATTCCAATAGTGTATCCCTGGTATAGTTTTTACTCCATTGCATGGCAGAATGAATAGTATGTCCGGAATAACCTCTAATAAGAAACCTGTTGGCTAGATCATCATGATGTTGTTTTAGATCTTGTTCAGAGGAACATATCCTTTTTATCCGCAAAAACTGGGATTTGGGGATGTTATTAATACTATGCTTGGGATGTAGACTGTTGGCATGGAGCAAGGTGTTATATTCTGGAAATTTGCGAAATACAGAAGTTTTGAGGGTGTTATCAAGTAGACGCTGTAAAGACATCCAAAGAGTGTATTTCATTATGATGGTAATCAATTATAAATTCGACACCCCATATATTTCCATTAAGATGTTCCACAAATTTTTTTTTTTTTTAGTATAAATCTCCTGCTACTCAAAAGAGTTCACTAGTCACAGCAAAGTAAATCTGAAACCAAAAGACTGGTGAACATGCATGGAAAACAGTCGATTTCTTCAGTATCAGGATATTCCAAAAACAGGCACAAATATAATCCAAAACGTAAAACTTTTATTCCAAGGCATGAAACAGACAGATAAGCGCTTTCACATACACAATGTATGCTTCTTCAGATCTAATTTCCTGTGCTTTAGCCACACCATTAAATACTCTAAGTTAATTGAACCAATTAAAATAGTTATAATAAGTGAATCTAATAAATCAATTAACTGAGAAAACTGATGGAATCAATTAGACTATAGGTTTTCAGAAGTAGGTAGTCAAATTGGAATGATGGTTTCACTCAATACTGGTTAAAGCTGTAGCGCTAAAAATAACTAAAACATTTACTAGCAATCATACTGTGGATAAATAACATAGCATATATAAAATGCTTAAGATAAAAATGTATTAAAAATGCACACATCAACCAATAATACTAACATATTCATATAGTTCATTATTACAATGTCAATACATAAATAGGTGGACGAATAAATAAATAAATAAATCCATATTCAAATATTTGTGAATAAATAAATAAATAGGTATATAGATCCACATTATTGGTAAATTCATACTACATGTGTAATTATTAGTAATAAAATATGTATCTTTATGTATTCATAGATTAATGATGGAAATTGAAATAATCATGTCAATGAATCTAAATGTAATGTATTTGATGGAATCTAATGGAAGTTAGTAAAATTTAATAAAGTGCATGGTATAAATATATATATATGTATGTATATATTGTCATATACATACATATATATATATATTTATACCATGCACTTTATTAAATTTTACTAACTTCCATTAGATTCCATCAAATACATTACATTTAGATTCATTGACATGATTATTTCAATTTCCATCATTAATCTATGAATAAAGATACATATTTTATCACTAATAATTACACATGTAGTATGAATTTACCAATAATGTGGATCTATATACCTATTTATTTATTTATTCACAAATATTTGAATATGGATTTATTTATTTATTTATTCGTCCACCTATTTATGTATTGACATTGTAATAATGAACTATATGAATATGTTAGTATTATTGGTTGATATGTGCATTTTTAATACATTTTTATCTTAAGCATTTTATATATGCTATGTTATTTATCCACAGTATGATTGCTAGTAAATGTTTTAGTTATTTTTAGCGCTACAGATTTAACCAGTATTGAGTGAAACCATCATTCCAATTTGACTACATACTTCTGAAAACCTATAGTCTAATTGATTCCATCAGTTTTCTCAGTTAATTGATTTATTAGATTCACTTATTATAACTATTTTAATTGGTTCAATTAACTTAGAGTATTTAATGGTGTGGCTAAAGCACAGGAAATTAGATCTGAAGAAGCATACATTGTGTATGTGAAAGCACTTATCTGTCTGTTTCGTGCCTTGGAATAAAAGTTTTACGTTTTGGATTATATTTGTGCCTGTTTTTGGAATATCCTAATACTGAAGAAATCGACTGTTTTCTGTGCATGTTCACCAGTCTTTTGGTTTCAGATGTTCCACAAATTCTTGTAAATAATCTATACCACCTTTCCAAACCAGCCAACAGTCGTCCAAGTACCTTCTCCAGATGTCAATTTCAGGTATATATATATATATATATATATATATATATATATGTTGTGTAACTCATCATAAATGATATGTTCCTCTACATATCCCATGTATAGGTCAGCATAAATAGGTGCAAATGAAGCACCCATTGCTGTGCCCTGTATTTGACAATAACAATCCTGTTTGAAATAGAAAACATTCTTGGTGAGGATATGCTCAGCCGTACAAATCAATAATGTATTGAATCCAGGGGAATAAATGTTTGCTTTGTTTAACCAAAAATCCAATGCTGCTAATCCAGCCCAGTGTGGAATACTGGTATAAAGAGACTTGACGTCAAGAGTGCACATTAGCCAATGTGGCTCTAATTGTGAATCAGAAACAATTTGTAAAAATTCTGCAGTGTCTTGGAGTCTAGCTCTGATGAGTGCCAAAAGGGGTTTGAGTTTTTCAGTTAGAAAAGCAGATAGAGGTTCAGTAAGTGATCCAATCCCAGATACAATGGGTCTACCTGGCAGATGATGGAGAGATTTGTGGATTTTGGGTAGCAAATATAAATACTGTTTTGCTGGATCTTTAACCATCAAGTGTGACGTAATCTTATCAGAAATGATACCAGCCTCCACAGCCTCCTGTAAAAAGTCATCTATTTCCCTTTTGAAATTGGGTGTGGGGTCGGTGGTCATGTTCATGTAGTGATGAGGGTTAGACAACTGTCTATTTCCCTCCTCCCAATAGTAATCGGCATCCATGACTACAACTGCACCATTGGTTGGAACCCCTGATGACATTTTACTCAAAGATTGGCAGTCAGCACAGCAACAAGCATCTATGTCATTTGTGAACATATTGGCATCTTTCTATGATAGAACAGTTTTAGACCAATATTTTGGAAGTTGAAAAAATTTGTAATGATTTAAAAGAATTTGAAGACCATACCAACTTCAAAGACAGCCTGAGCAAACTATCTAAGGAACTTTTGACTCCTGAGAATAATCTTAAAGCTAAAAAAATTCATAAATTTTCAAGAGACAGGGAGGACTATGATAGAGGAAGACAGTTTGAGTCGCATAAGGGGGTAAGGTTTGCCCAGGGTACCAAGAATCCTACATATGTTCGTAAAAAGAGACCTAGGTCTATATTAAAAAAGGCTGTTTTCACTAACACAACTTCAGGTGAGGAGTCCTCTACTACAGACACGGAATCCATCGGTACTGGGGATTCACCAAATTCCAAGAGGGGACGTAAATCAGATGACCCTTTAGGGGTAGAAAACACAGGGGAGGCAGAAAACACAAGGGTCAAAAGTTTAGAAGATCTATTCTTGTCAGTAGTGAAATAGATTCACACAGTACTAATGTTCTTAACATTTCCAAACATATTTTATCACCAGATGAATATGCATTGCTTAATAAAGGTCTTGGATTCATCCCTGGCTTCTTTGTTGATGAGAGTTCTTTAGTATCAGATATTATGGCATTTTGTAGAAAAAATAATCTCAACTTGTTTTTCAGACAACAGGATCAATCAGATCCTTCTCAAAGATCTTCTGAATTCCGATTTTATTGGTCAACCTTTAATCCACCTATGGACAAACATGTAGCTATTTTTCAACAGGCAGTCATCAAAGATTTACATTTTCATTTGGGAACAGAGAATACCATCAAACATAACTTATCGAGAGCCGAACAACTAGCCTTAACACACCTTAGAAATAATACTAATATAGTCATTCTTTCTGCTGATAAGGGTGGTGCGGTTGTAGTCATGGATGCCGATTACTATTGGGAGGAGGGACATAGACAGTTGTCTAACCCTCATCACTACATGAACATGACCACCGACCCCACATCCTATTTCAAAAGGGAAATAGATGACTTTTTACAGGAGGCTGTGGAGGCTGGTATAATTTCTGATAAGATTAAGTCACACTTGATGGTTAAAGATCCTGCAAAACAGTATTTATATTTGCTACCCAAAATCCACAAATCTCTCCATCATCTGCCAGGTAGACCCATTGTATCTGGGATTGGATCACTTACTGAACCCCTATCTGCTTTTCTAACTGAAAAACTCAACCCCCTTTTGGCACTCATCAGAGCTAGACTCCAAGACACTACAGAATTTTTGCAAATTGTTTCTGATTCACAATTAGAGTCACATTGGCTAATGTGCACTCTTGATGTCAAGTCTCTTTATACCAGTATTCCACACTGGGCTGGATTAGCAGCATTGGATTTTTGGTTAAACAAAGCAAACATTTATTCCCCTGGATTCAATACATTATTGATTTGTATGGCTGAGCATATCCTCACCAAGAATGTTTTCTATTTCAAACAGGATTGTTATTGGCAAATACAGGGCACAACAATGGGTGCTTCATTTGCACCTATTTATGCTGACCTATACATGGGATATGTAGAGGAACATATCATTTATGATGAGTTACACAACACATACATACCTGAGATTGACATCTGGAGAAGGTACTTGGATGACTGTTGGCTGGTTTGGAATGGTGGTATAGATTATTTACAGGAATTTGTGGAACATCTTAATGGAAATATATGGGGTGTCGAATTTACGGTTGATTACCATCATAATGAAATACACTTTTTGGATGTCTTTTTACAGCGTCTACCTGATAACACCCTCAAAACATCTGTATTTCGCAAATTTCCAGAATATAACACCTTGCTCCATGCCAACAGTCTACATCCCAAGCATACTATTAATAACATCCCCAAATCCCAGTTTTTTCGGATAAAAAGGATATGTTCCTCTGAACAAGATCTAAAACAACATCATGATGATCTAGCCAACAGGTTTCTTATTAGAGGTTATTCCGGACATACTATTCATTCTGCCATGCAATGGAGTAAAAACTATGCCAGGGATACATTATTGGAATACAAAGACCATCATAGACAGACCAACTATGATACCTGTATATTTGTCACAACCTATGGCAGAAATACCAAGCACCTTCTGGACATCATAGACAAACATTGGAATGTACTGAAGTCTCATACTCTTTTAGAGGATTATTTGGGGGACAGATGTTCATTCTCATATAGAAAGGGCAAAACATTAGCATCTCATTTCTCCCATTACAAGAAAACAACTTCTAGGGATGATACTCTATCCCAGAGGACACTAACGGGTGAAAAACTGGTTGGAACATACCCCTGTGGACACTGCAGTTTTTGCAGCTACATATTTAAAACCAAAACATTCACTAGTAAGAATACGGGACATCTATATAATATTGGTTGTTTTGGTAATTGTAGCTCAGATTGGATTGTCTATCTTGCAACATGCACCTGTCAAGCCTTTTATGTTGGGCAGACATCTAGACAATTCAGAATTAGAATATCTGAACACCTTGGGGATATCAGGAATGCCAGGATCACCAATGCCCTATATAGACACTCATTGAATCATCCCACTGCTTAATTTTCTTTTACTATCAGAGATAACATTACAGGTAATTGTGCTTTCAAAACTGGATGGCATGAAATTCTTAACAATAAAGAAAGAAAATGGATAGTGAAACTAGGGGGTTTGTTTTCCCCTGGACTCAATGATAAATTATAAATATTCCCCGGGATTCATGAAGCTCGGCGCAAGGCCGGCGTAAGGCCTGCGCCGGCGGTGCATGGAATAGCCGGCGCAGTAGTGCCATATACATATTAATGAGAGTGCACCGGAATCACAGACACGTGCGTAGTGTACGTGAGCGAGCCCAGGTAGGATGCGTCTGGAGGCGTGTCTAAGCCGGCATGAGGTGAGCAACCTAATGTGCTGACAGCCACGGTCCGCCCACAATAGTAATGGCAGCAGCCAGGTCCTGTGCAGAATGAAACGCACGTACAGTATGCAACATAGTCCCCGTACCAAAATAACGGAGAAGCAAATAGAAGGCACGAAGGCATAAGTGTACCCGCCCAAGGAGCAAAGGATACGATAAGACCGCTGTTCGTCCGCAATGCACCGCCAGTGTTTACACTCAGAGAAGGTGTACAGCCGCATGTCAGCGCCGCCGCACCGACATAGGAGCAGCGACTAAGGTCACCACCTGTCCCACTTTGGTTGTGGCAGTCTCTCCATGGCCAGTTGTGTCCCGAAAAACGATTAGAAATGGCTGATGTGCTACGATTGTAGGACACAATGATATCCCGTATTTAATGTAATGGTAGCATGAATTGGTTATTTCTGTAACAGAAATACCTAAATGACACAAGAAACAGAATAAGCAAGCAAATTGCCACAACAATAAGCTTATTATTTAGGCAAACAAGTGAAGTTCTATGCTATATAGTGACCGCTTGTATGTGTCGGCCTGTAAAGTCAGATGTGAGTCCCGGAAATATCCCAGATCGGAAACTGTAAAAGGTGGAAACCCCAGTAGCGACATGGCCATGGTCACCAGGGTTACCTGCTGTCCGAATGTGCCATGGACAGTCCCTGATTGGACAGTTGTGTCCCTGCAACAATCGTAAAAATGGAAAATGACCTCCGATCCCCTGTCAAGAAAATTCACGCAATATACATGTAATAGTAGCATAAAACATATACATCACTATATGAAACACAGACATGGCATAAGAACATAAATAAGGAACCCAAATGCTTACAGAATAAGCTTATAGTATGGCAAACAAGTGAAGTTCTGTCAACTGCACTAGCCGTGGGTATGTGTAGTCCTGCAAATTCCGAAGTTTCCACATAACATGCCCCACTATGGGCATTGGAAAAGGTGCCAACCATAATGGTCACAAGCAGTAGTGACAGTACATAGCCGGGTAGCTGTGCTGACATAACAACAGTAAGGAAGCAAGATACCTCAAACACAGGCAAACATGTGCATAGCAACATATCCCACACCCAGCAACGTCTCTGTTGCATACACTGGATGGTGTATGATGAAGTGTAATATCCAGAATCAGAACCCATGCATTCGGATGTACTACACAATAGCCTCATTGTACATGTCAGTCCCACCCATGTATACCTCTGCACCCAAACCTGCTAGCATCCGTGTGCAGCTATACAACCACACACAATGTGCATACCTGAACTGTGGTAAGATGTTTGTGTTAGGCAATGCCACGCGGGCAAATACGCACCCACATGTCACCAACCCACCGCAGGTACAGATATGTAAATGGCTGCATGTGAATGTGTCAGCAGAATGTGTACATCCCGCATGTAGTATGTACCCGTCCAAACCATCTAGGTTTGCATACGACACGGTGCACATAACTGTACACATGTGGACAAGTCGGTCGTTGGACCACCGCATCGATGATTATCTATGCAGTGAAGTCGATCACATATAGCGGAACAGGTGCCTACCAAACAGGACGTCCTAACAGGGTGCTACAGGCAAAGAAGGGAAGCTGAGTCATCACATGTGGAGATTAGCGAGCTGGACGGACAAATACACACGGTCAAGGTAAAGGACGGAACAACATGCATATGGCCGGATGGATGTTGTTCGTAAAATATATAGAAACACATATGAAGTTCCAGTTTACACTCAAATACTATATAATGCATTGAATTGTACAATATGGCAGTAGAACTAAGCCTGCATGTAATTGGTGAAGCTAAGCTGTACTGTGATGGAATTCTGAACCTGGCAGTAAGCAGTACAGCAGGCTCATGTCTGTCATCATTAATTATTTGCTGGGTTACAGAACAATAAATGTATGTACATGCATAACAGCACTCCTTCCCCAGAGGAGGATGGCCTTGTGAGCTCTATCAAGATAGCAGTACAACTCCTTACCAGAGAGACAAAGCAACGATAAGAAATTAACTGTCCACTGTATCGTAACAGTCTAGGGTCCTTGAAACAGCTACAATCACAAAAGGATACTGTAATGTACAAGGTGCCTTGCAAGGCTGTGTTATTCCCATGGGAAAACATTTTAAAAGCACGACCCCAGCACCCACGTATGTATAGACTATTGCGGACCATAGTGATGGAAATGCCCTGTGACCGACCACGGCAGTAAGGTGGGCAAAAGCTGATTGTAAACACTATATAAAGAAACTGCTTACTGTATAGAGTCAGACAAAACTCTCATACTTGGACTGTATATTATTTAGCCTGCCTGTGTACACTACTAAAACTTTCGAACCCGAGCCTCCTGTGTTATCGGCTGTCACTTAGAAAAGCCTACTGATAACTACAGTCTGGTTGTAACAACTTATTTCACATTGTGATCCTTGTAATCCGGAATTCCCTTGGTAAGCTACAGGTCAGAGTGCATGGCTGGTTAGACATGTACGCTGGAGAATATGCATAAATGGTTCTTCTTGAATGAAAAGACCTCCGACTGAATTGTTGTGTGTAAAGAGGCTGTTTACTGTCTGATCTGTGGCTGAAAAGCGGAAAACTGGATCCCAAGAAGAAAACGTGCAGCCTTAAACAGGAGGCCCAGGTAAGGAGTGTCTGCCTTTTTGTGTCTATTGTAGATCAGGGACCAGACTACATTCTGTTTCTGTTAACAGTAGTGATATCGGTTCAAAAAGACCTACCCACATACTGTTAAATCTGAACATAGGTCAGGGGAACACACAGCAGAGTAAATAGTGATTGTAGACACTACAGTGGATACAGGGAAGGAGACACACGTGTTATGACAGAAGGGTACGTAGCAGTCGTGTAGAGGATATGGGAGATTATTGAAGCAACAGATCATGTGATCCGCCTTTGACGGGTGACGTGAAGAATATGCAATCGCAGAGAGCACATAATGTGAGTTACGCAGCAAAATGGGGTAATAAATATGACATTGATGGTATATTACGCAAAATATCGTTACTGAAACATTGTAATCCCTGAAAATTTGATGCATATGTTCCAAGGTAAACACCTGTTCCACCCTGAGAGGGATAGTCCCTCTCTGGCCAGCCGTGTCCTGTAAACAAACCGAACAAATGTCCTGATATCTCAGGACAAACATTTCCCAGATATATATCAAAATGGTAGCATAAAACAGTAAATTTGTATGTGGAACAGCAAAATATAATAATAAACAGAATAAGCAACTGAAATGCTACAACAATTGGTTGCTCTCCTGGCAAAACGTGAATTCCTGTCCTATGTACTGGCCGTGGGTATGCATTTTCCAGGCAAATTACACGTTCTGAACACTAATGTCCCACATTGTGCATTGGAAAAGGTGGCAGCCCTAAGATGTGCAGGCGACAAAACAGCGACAATTGGGTATCCGTCATGCACATCGGTGGACTGAGGTAGTGTACCAAAGGGAATAGAACACTACAAATGGCTAAGCATCATACGTACACAGAGAAGATCATAATACAGTAGTACCGATAGCCCCCCCCCACAACCCCCTACCACCTCCGATACCACATCCAGGATATTAAGCGGGAGGGCAGGCTAGTCCCCACACGTTATCCTGTGGCAACAGAGGTAGCACAACGAACAAATGTAATAGAAGCTATTGAAACCACATCCCGAACACGTAACATACCTAGGGACACCCGAGTAAGAACACAGTACTAAAACAGAGTGAGGATATCTGTCAATTAATTGAAGTACCGAACCCTCATGCAGGACAGGAAGGCCAGGATCCAACCCCCGTAGCGTATAGACCGTGGACACCAGAAGATATCTGCAAAGTCATAGAGGGAATTCCCCATCCACAAAGTAATCGCTATTCACCATGCAATACCCCTGTATCTCCTGATCGGAAACCAAAAGGGGAATGGCGGATGGTACAGTATGTACAAGCTGTAAATCATGTAAGAATACTTAGGGTAGCGTTGGTGCCAGACCCACACACTATATTCAATGCTATGAACATGCCACAGAAGTATCTTACCGTGGTACATATAAGCTATGCTTACTTTGCAATACCTATACATCCACATAGTCCGTATTGCTTTGCATGTACAGTCAGGGTGACAGATACAGCCATACCCGCTATCGCGGGCTACTGTGAAAGTACAACGATATTCTCACAGGGGATGGCTAGCTAGATTCCGGTGTTAACTCCACCCGGGCCAGTCAAGTTCTACTTTATTTGATGATATTCTGCTTGCGGCCCCTACCCAGCAGCAATGTATGGAAGATACAATAGCATTATTGAGATAATCAGCAGAACAGGGACATAAAGTAAGCAAGCATAAATTGCAACTACAGAGAATACAGGTCAATTACCTGGCATATCTGGTATCCAAGTAGGGTAGAACATCACATGACGATAGGAAGGTAGCAATATAATAAGCACCCAAGCCAACTAACAAGAAGGGAATGATGTCCTGTCTGGGCCGACTAACACTTGTTAAATCTGGATACCAAACAATGCTGTGGAATCCGCTGTATTGTTTGCCTTAACCTTTAATACACCTATGGCAGCACAACACATAGTACAATCGGATTACAGTAGCAGAAACAGCGCTCTGCAGACTAGAACGATTGATAGCCTCAACAGCTGTAGTAGGTCTCGTGAATAATCATAACACATGTTGTCAGACCGTAGATTGTAAGCGGAGATATATGACGCCAGTCTTGATGCAACAGCAGGGAAGTAAGCAACGCTAAATAGCTGACTACTCATTGCAGTTGGACACTGTGGCATGGTCAGTGCCACATTGTGTACAGGCAGTTGTTGTAGCACCCATGGCAGTACAGGCCACGGCCGTAATGTGACTAGACCACCCTCTCACTGTGAGAATGTCTCATGCAGTTGCGATCAGTCTGCTGCAAGAGAAGATAGCATTCCTGACCCGTGCTAGACATTTGTCATGTTTGACCATACCACTGAGTCAACCTCACATGGTGATTGAACGTTGTACAACATGAAACCTATCAACGTCACGTCCGACACCTGTGTATGGCACACCACACAGTTGCCTATACGAAATGGATTAAATAACTACACACAGACATGATATCACTGATATACCCTTAGATGATGCAGAGGTGACAGTTAATGTGTACGGATCATGTAGACAGAGTCCTACAGGAACGAATGAAGTAGTTTATGCAGTAGTTATTGATAATGACATTGTAGACGGCCAAACCCTGCAGCATAACGTGTCTGCTCAAGCAGCAGAATAGATAGCTTTAACACGTGCTTGTACTGTAGCGGAAAACTGATGTGTGGACATATGTCCCGATAGTCATTCTGTTGTCTGTGCAGTGCATGTTTATGAGCAGCAGTGGAAGAATAGGGAATGATAACATCCACCGTAAACCGATTAATCATGCGATACGAACCTGAATGCATTAGACTACATGCAGTTACCCACTGAAGTAGGTAATTGTAAATGTGCAGGGCATAGAAAGCAACAGGATAACAGTAGGAAAGTTGAGGCATGAGCTCATGCACCTGCAAAACAAGCAGCGCCACAGTTGGAAAGTGTCTGTGTGAATGAGGAATGACAAACCTCAGACAGTTTAGATGTAGAAACTGTACAAACAATGCAAACAGCAACTACGAAAGCAGAAAAGCCGACGTGGTTATGACGAGGAGCAATCCTTGAACACGGACTGCACATATCCACAGTGAGAAAGCCAATATTAACGCCTAATATATTCAGATATGCGGCTTTGTGGAGCCATGGGTAGAGACATGTCTCAACAGGGGGGATGGTACATTTGGTTAACAGAATACCCCTAACATACTGAATTACGAACCACATACAAACCTCATGAGCAGCGTGTCACGTTTGCCGTAGATATCATGCACAGGGAGTATTTAAACCGAAGGGAGTGAGTTTACCTACACCACCATAACCGCTCCGCATTATTTGTATGGAGTTCATACATCTGCATAAATGTGAAGGGAACAAATACTGTTTAGCGATTACACATATATATAATCAAAATGGGTAGAAGCATTCCCAACCATTAATCCGATGCAGCAGCAGTGGCAAAGGTGCCAGTAAAATTAAGTATCCCTAGATCTGGCATGCTGTAAAGAAGCTACAGTGACAATAGAACACATGTAGTTAACCAGACAATCACGCTACGTGGGGATTACTTCAGATACCATGAATGTCAATTGCATGTACAACCCACACTCAGCACGACTGCTGGCGCCAGAATGGGATCCCGAGAAATAAGTAGAGGAGTTTGGTGGGTGACATCCAGACGAAGTTACATGAGCTGTCTACCTCTAGCATTGCTGAGCATGACAACAGTTCCAAATGTAAAGTGCTGCACCCACTTCAAGTAGTATGTGGAATGGCATATCATGTGCCAGAGTGGAAAGCTGTCATGCCTGCAGAGCCGGAGGTCGATGACTCAGTAGTAGGTGACATGAGAGGATTGTTAACTAGTAACACTGTTCTTCAGTTAAAGTCTGTTACAGATAAGAGCAAACGAAGACGGAAGCATAGCTGACACCAGTATCCTGTGTGTATGTCACTGTTATCCAAAGAACATTATTGCCAAGTGGACAGTGCGAATGTCTGTACCGGTACTGTTGTCAACGCCACCGCAGTAAAGTTTGCAGAGAGGTCGTCCTGGGTCCACCTCACATTTCTCAAACTGGTAAAGGATATCAAGTCTGATTGACATCTTGTAGCTGATATACCAAAGAGCCCGAATCACCCGGCTAAGACTGTATAACAATACAAAGCAACCCCAAAGACATTTATGTTTGCTGTCCTAATGATTATACACCTATTAACCATGTTTGTGTTTACGCTACAATTTCCGGACCTTACCTGCATATAACTACACGGATACAAATACTGATACGTGATGAACTGGCCACAGAGTGTCTTCCACACTTCAACAGATACCTAGGCATGATGCGGTGCATATAGAGACTAGGAACACATTAAATTGCTGTGTTTGTACTGCCATACCTACATCATATGGAGGACTTCCGATGCATGTTGTCCCCTTGGGGATAGATTGAGACTTGTGAATATCTACACTTTGATACAGGTTCTGTGAGATCACAGGACAACGTGGCAATGTACTTACCTGTTACACAAAAAGGAATTGTATGTTATCATAAACATGATACAGTTTCAGTTGGTGGGAGTATTTGTAACATAACTGTGTCTTACGAATGTCATATAACAGCCAAAGATCACAGTACTACTTGTAGCACCATCCCTAATTTGTATTGAAACATCATGAGAACAATGTTGAAGGATGTGCAGAAACATCCTGAATTGTATAAACAGTCCTCTGTTAGAGACAGGAATTTGTTACATGCAGAGGTAACCCGCATCAGTAATAAAGTAGAATATTGTTATGTTGTTTGTGGGAAATAAGCATATCAATGGTTACCTGGGAATTGGTCCGCAGTTGTTATTTGGGTTATCTGGCTCCAGTCACATGACATACTGTACAATTGCCTGTGGGTGCGAAACTAACTATAACACATATAGCTCGAAGAACTGGGAACACAGTCGAGAAACCTACTAATCCAGTGGGTGAAATGGAAGCTGTTCTGACATGTCAGTCTTCTGCAAGAGATAAAGGAATATCGATTCATATGGACTTCAGTGACAGCGCCACAACCTGGGCTGGAACACCCCAGCTTCTGGAGTAGTGAAATCAATCAGGGAACAGAGGAAGTTATCAAAACCTGTCGGAGGAAGGATGAATGTGACTTCCCGCCCCTGAACATGTGACTGATGAACTGGATGCAATGAGAACTGTTCTGTCACAAAATGTGATAGTGCAGGACTGCACCGTGGCGCTGAGAATTGGTACGCGCGCGCTTACTGAAGAAGATCGCTGTGTCCAACTACCACATGAAGAGACCAAAAGCAACGCCCACCTACAGGTAATATGGCAGGTGTCATCCATGGCGGAACCAGGCCCAAACCCACTGCCGAACCATTTCCACAAACCATTGGGTGGATGGGGTCAGTCATACTGAATATCATGATTGCCATTTGTGTTGTTCTGCTCACATTGGGAGCATGTGTCTAGTGCGGATACTGTGCATGTAAGTATTAGTCAGGGACTCTGGCGACATACCTGTAACCGAGACTATGTATCAAGACCTGTAGTGGTATTTGTCAATAGAAAATGCAATCCTACTTGCAATGTACATCAAATTACTTGCCTAGTTAAACGTTCCACAGAGGAAGACGCTAGGGAATGAAATAATGTTGTATATGTTTCTGGATAGAGTAGAAGCAATCAAAGGAGGGAGAATGTTAGCAAAATACATATTTAAACATAGATATGACGTGCAACTTTAGAAGCAAATAGTGTATAATGCATATTATTCTACCTGACAATATAGCAGTACAGCTTCTCATGCATGTAATTGCTTGTAGTGTAGCTGCAGTGTGATTGAACCCTAACCCTAGCAGTAACCAGTGCAGCAGGTGTATGTCAGTCAGCATTACTCATCTGCTCGGTTACAGAATAATACATGTATGTACAGGTATATCTGTCATCCTTCCACTGAGGAGGATAGGCTTGTGAGCTGTAACACAGAGTACAGCTGCTCAGCAGAGAGACACAGGAACCTAGTAGGACACGGAGTGAGGACTGGATATGAACAGTGTTGGAACCGTGACAGAGCAGAATTTACCAAAGTACAGTCTAACTGAATATGTGGCTCGCAAGGTTGGGCTATCCTCATGGGAAAACATGTAATAAGCATTACCTGAGCACTGTTGTAGGAATACAATGTTCTGTACTCTAGCAATGTAAATGCCTTGTGACTGGCCACATCATTAATGTGTGCAAAAGATGATAGTATACAGAATGCTCATACAGATGTAACATGTATAGAGTTGAACAAATGTCTAAACTTTTACTGCATACTCCTTTGCCTCCTGCTGCACAGTAGTAAAATGTTATTAATCCCAGCTTCCTGTGTTAATGAGTGTCATTTTGAAAATACGAATGAGTGTTACAGTTTGATTTAAAAGACTTAATTGACAGATGTTTACGTTCTAGCATGGGAATAGGTCAAGCCAAACATCACAATGTCCATGTGTACCACATACACACAGCCAGTAACACGCAGTAGTAGTGCATGAAGGCATACACGACTGTGGGAATAGTACAGGACATATGGCACGTGCCAAGTGCAGATGCATGACACAAACCCCAGGATGGGTGTCCCTGCAAAGAGGAACATGTGCCAACTACACCTCCCACAGATGTACTGGCAATAAAAACACATGGCAAACACACAGACACACTACTGTCCAACACATGACTGCAACGGAGCCTGGTCAAACACCAACATGAAGCATGCACAAACAGGGACTTGAGTAATGTTTGCCTTAACACCCCCCCATAGGCCAAAGAAGAATAGAATGGACATATGCATGTAATGCTGTGAAGGATGTGTGGTAGTCCTCAGTATCACAGTGTTAGGGACACAGATACACTGTCATCAACTGTGACGTATGTGCAACGTACACAGCATACCTGCATGTAATACAGAGGACAATCATGTGCCACAGAAATATACAGTGGCGAAAGAGTATAGTGGATAGACAATTGTACATGTGACAAACTATGAATATAGGTTCACACGTCCATAGGTACAGGGTAGGCCATCGTCCCAGGCCCAGCCATAATACTACACCATAGTTAGGATGACTTTGCCAACCTTCTGTGCTTCAGATGAAATACCCATGATATTGCTGTATCTCCGCCAAGCAGTGATAATGATGTAATCCCTGGCCTATACCTGCAATTCTCCATCCAATGGACAACATAGCTGCGAACAAGGCTAGGAAGGATGTCTGTCTCACATGTACTGTGATGTACATCCACAGCATAATGAGTGTCTGGGTGATATATGTGTCACCCAAACACATCCCATTAATGACCGTGACAAGGTAAATGTCACCTGCCCTAGTGATTCTGAGGGATGCGGATACAGTAGGTGAAGCATACACATGACATATGGGTTGACATGGCCTTGTATGTCAGGCACAGGTCAACACTAAACAGCAGGTATGTGACGGATGTGGCAGGGGTCCTACATGTGGGGCAGCATTACACAAAATGGTGTCATCCTGCATCTGTACAACAATCAACCTATGTGGGCTTCCCAGCTGCTGTAGGTGTATGGTCAGATACAGTCTGAATGGGGCAATGTAGTAGATCATAGGTGTAACACGAATGGGTACAAGGAGACAATGACCTAGCCTGATGTAGATGTGAATCCCTGCACCAACAGGTGGGCAATGTAGAAGACCCACACAACCACGATAGCAACGTGTGTGTGGAATGAATGGTGACCGCCAAACACTGTCCCCTGATTCCTGGTAATCACCCCTGTGCTGAGTGGACAGCCACCTATATGCTGGACAGGGGTGACCTAGTAGTTCTCCACAGGTATGATGTTGCATGACGTTGCATTTAGCTGTGGGACATGTCCCTGACAGCAGATATGCATACCTGGGAGGCCCTTCAAGGATATCTGTGTCAGATGTCTGTCCCACTATGGCACCTGTTTTGCAGTCATCTACAAACACTGTTGCCCATAGCACCCCTGTGTGTGCCTGTACCGTGAAAATGTAGGTGTATGACAGGAGTGCAGACATGGAAGGGCCCCATGGGACACCACTTGTGACAGGCAGTAGGTCTGATATGCTGCCAGCAACTATGACCGTGTGGGTTGTGTCACATAGACAGTTTACAACACATTCTGTGATGTGCGTGTTCACATCCCAGCCAATGGGTTTATCAACGATACCTGAGGGGGGTAATGTGATGAAGGGCTTTGCCAGGTCGAGGTAGGCTGTATGGACTGCAACACTCCCATCAGTGGCCTCGGCGACTGTCCCGAAAATGTCAACCATGCTTTAAAGGCATGAACCGCTCCTGAACAAGACAAACCGTGTGTGAGGCAAAGTAAGTATGTCCCCTATGCAGTCATGTACGAGCCACAGTATGATCCCTCCCCATGTCTTTGCAGATAGGTCTCCTCAGGGTAATGGGACAGTAATAACCAGCCTCAGTGGAGGTATTGGCCTTGTGACGTGGGACTACAGCTGCCATGTGACACAACCTGGGTACCCTACCTGAGGTGAGGCTACAAAGAAATAGCTGTCCTAACCGTGGGTCCAATTCATAACCGAGATAGTGGAGTACACAGCGGGTCACCAGCTGGTCTCATGGATGCTATGTCCACTACCCTGGAGAGAGCATGTCCCACCTGTGTGTCACAGAACATTTGGTGACCACAAACCACTGGTACACACATCTCCTCATGTGTGGGCGAGGGTGTGGAGATGTCCTCACTGGACTTGTCAGCCTGTATGTTGGCAATGTGTGTATGTTGAGTAAACCCCACCTCTATGTGAACCCAGTCAGAGCATATGTGGGAGTGAGCTCCCAGGTGTCCAGCATAGCAACTGAAGGTGGTATGATTGTTAGCCAGGTCCATGTAGGTATATCTGTGGAATGTGCCCTGGACTATTTCATGACAGTGTGTAAGTCTACACATATGATGACCAAGGGTGTCATACCTCACAAGGTGTCTGCTCCACCTTGTAGTAGCCACCTCCTCGTGTTGTACATTTTGTGTATGGCTGGGGTACACCACACTGGATGCTTGGCATTGGTACAGTGAACCACAGTTGGGTAAGTGAATGACTGGCTCATGCAGTCCTGTAGGTACTGGTAGATGGCAATGTGATTGATGCAGTGGCTGCCGTACCATCGACCACTGGCTCAGGGTCCTTAAAGGAGACCACAGTAGTGCGCAGAATTGTGTAGTCTGCCTCTGAGCAAGCAATGTGTATGGTAACTGGCAACACTCACAGCAACGGATGCCAAAAGCAGAAGCCAATGTCCAAATAACATAGATCAACTTCTGCATGACAATATGTGTTATCATACATGTATTGACATGTGTCTGCTAATTACAATTGGAAATGGCCGGTAAGACTGGCCTAAAGTTCCCATGATGTACACAGTCTGGGTGTGTTGTTCCGATAATAAAGTGGCAATACCTCCCAATCGTGACCTCTGGGTATGGTATGAAAGTGGTTGTTAACCTGCAACATTGGATGTATAGCATTGGTTTCTGGTGTCGGAAGACATGGTTCCTGTAGCACAACACAGTATGGGTAGTCAAGCACACATCCACGATTGCTGAACACACAGCATCAGTGAATCCCACTGCTCACAAGGACACAGTCCGACAAGCTCTACACTTTAAATATGCACAGTGGTGTCCATTGTCGGACCCAAAAATTGACATCACACCAGATTCACGTCTTCTTTCAATACGTACCTGAACCCATTGTCGTCACAGGTACACATATGCACTGCAAGCGTGTTCAATGTTGATGATAGCTGTCCATGTAATGCAGCACAGATGCACAGACATACCCAGGGTACCTGGTCCATAGAACTGCGTACACATCACAGTCCTGCACACATGAAGGATGTGTAATGGGTACTGTTGATTGTTGCAGTCAAGGGATTCTGGGTATGTAGACTCTGGGCCCGATGTTGCTTTCAGCCAATCCTTTGTCCCGCCCTGTGGGAGGGATGTGTGTGTAGCACCTGCCATACTATCCGCTAATGATGCAAACCATCCACTGGAGAATGCTAAATGCAGGTGTGAAATGTGTACAGCCGTATACTAGTGTCCAGTAGGCAATTGTCATGGATGGACAACCGTATGCCCAAGATGCCACCCACAACCGCAAACCCGGTAAATTACACAGCCGCTGTAAGGCATAACACAGGAAATACACATAGGGACTGCAGTTGACATTCCACATACAAAGTCGGACCGCTGTGCCAACACCGGCGTACACAGCACTCAATCTGCCAGCAACAGACTGAGGAGCACCCGCTACCATACAGCGGAACAGATGTGCGACCTGTGGAACACATACTAATGGCACACACACAACGCCACGTAGGATATGTAAACTATGGCATTCCCACCTATGAAGACAACATGGTTAAATGAATACATAGGTAATCAACATGTTCCCGTGGTGTTATATTGGAAATACAGTGACGGATATGTCCCATTGGGATGTCTGCGGTTTATATGAAGCAGTTGCTAACCAGCATCTTTGGATGTATGTCATTTGTCCACAGTACTAGATCACCTGGTTATGTAGCACCATGTGGAATGGGTAGTCCAACAGACATCCGCGATTGCTGAACACACAGTATCAGTGAAACCCACTGCTCACAAGGACACAGTCCGACAAGCTCTAAACTTTACATATGCACAGTGGTGTCCATTGTAGGACCCAAAAATTTGTCTAAAGACAGGAATTCCGCCTTCTTTCAACACTTAACTGAACTCATTGTCGTCACAGGTACACATATGCACCGCAAGCGTGTTTAATGTTGCTGATAGCTGTCCATGTAATGCAGCACAGATGCACAGAAATACCCAGGGTACCTGGTCCATAGAACTGCGCCCACATCACAGTCCCGCACACATGACGGATGTGTAATGGGTACTGTCAATTGTTGCAGTCAAGGGATTCTGGGTATGTAGACTCTGTGCTCGGTGTTGTTTCGCAGGCAATCCTTTCTCCCGCCCCGTGGGAGGGATGTATGCGTAGCACCTGCCTTACTCTCCGCTAATAATGCAAACCATACACCGGAGAATGCTAAATGTAGGTGTGGAATGTGTACAGCCCTATACTAGTGTCCAGTAGGCAATTGTCATGGATGGACACCCGTATGGCCAGGATGGCACCCACAACTGCAAACCCGGTAAATGACATAGCCGCTGTAAGGCATAACACAGGAAATACACATAGGGACTACAGTTGACATTCCACATACACAGCCGGACCGTCGTGCCAACACCGGCGCACACAGCACTCAATCTGCCAGCAACAGAATGAGGAGCACCCGCCACCGCACAGCGGAACAGATGTGCGACCTGTGGAACACATACAAATGGCACACACACAACGTCACGTAGGATATGTAAACTATGGCATTCCCACCTACGAAGACAACATGGTTAAATGAATACATAGGTAATCAACATCTTCTCCTGGTGTTATATTGGAAATACAGTGACGGATATGTCCCATTGGGATGTCTGCGGTTTATATGAAGCAGTTGCTAACCAGCATCTTTGGATGTATGTCATTTGTCCACAGTACTAAATCACCTGGTTATGTAGCACCATGTGGAATGGGTAGTCCAACAGACATCCGCGATTGCTGAACACACAGTATCGGTGAAACCCACTGCTCACAAGGACACAGTCCGACAAGCTCTACATTTTACATATGCACAGTGGTGTCCATTGTAGGACCCAAAAATTGTGGAAAGACCCAAATTATGTCTTATTTCAATGTGTACCTGTACTCATTGTCGCCACAGGTACACATATGCACCGCAAGCGTGTTTAATGTTGCTGATAGCTGTCCATGTAATGCAGCACAGATGCAGAGAAATACCCAGGGTACCGGGTCCATAGAACAGCGCCCACATCACAGTCCCGCACACATGAAGGATGTGTAATGTGTACAGTCGATTGTTGCAGTCAAGGGAGTCTGGGTATGCAAATGTGGTGCTCGGTGTTGTTTGGCAGATACTCCGTTGTCCCGCTCCGTAGGAGGGATGTGGGTATAGCACGTGCCTTACACACCAGTAATGATGCAAAGCATCCACCAGATACTGGTAAAAGCGGGTGTGAAATGTGGCCAGCCCTATATCAGTGTCCAGTAGGCAATTCCCATGGATGGAGAAGTGTACGACCAAGATGGAACCTATAACTGGACACCTGATGGAATTATACAGCTGCAGTGAGGCATAACACAGGAAATACTGATAGGGATTACAGTAGACACTCCCCATACACAGCCAGACCGCCATGCGAATACCGGCCTACACACCAGTCGATCTGCCAGCAACAACATGAGGATCACTCGCTGCCATACTGCGGAACAAATGGGCGACCTGTGGGACACATAGTAATGGCACACTAACAACTTCAACTAGGAAGGTCATAGGATGTTTCAACACTGGCGTTCCCGCATATAATGAACATCCTTCAATGAATAAATACGGTATACATGTTGTGGCTGTGTTATATTGACAATACAGTGGCGTATATGTCCTACTGGGCCTTTTGAAGATTACCTAAAGCAGTTGCCAACCTGCAGCATGACATCCATACCATTTGGGTTACTCGTAGTAGGACACGGGTTCCGTAGCACAACATAATATGTGTAGTCAAATACACATCCGCGATTGGGGAACATACAGCAGCGGTCCCAACCACTTGCCAGATGGACACAGTCCAACATGTTCTACATTCTACATATGCACATATGTGTCCATTGTAGGACCCAAAAATTTCCTATAGCAGTGGCGACCCGCTGCGATTGAGAGAAAATGATGAACTACAGACGTGACTACGGCACAGCTGCAGATATGCATCACTAGCGTGTTCAAGGTTGTTGACAGCTGTCCATGAAATGCGGGACAGATGCCCAGAAATCCACAGATTGTGTAGTCTACACATGTGCCCATATCCCATTCCCGCACGCATGGAGGATTTCAATGGGTACTGTCGAGGGTTGCAGCCATGGGCTCTTGGGTATGCAGAAATGGGTGTCGGAGACGATTGGCAGATGATCCAATGTCCCGCCCCGTGGGAGGGATGTGGGTGCAGAACATGGCTTACCCCCCACCAATAATCGCAATCGTCCACCGGAGAATGCAACATGCAGGTGTGACATGGGTATAGCCGTACACCAGTGTCCCGTAGGCATTTTCCAAGGATGGACAAACGTACGGACATAATGGTACCCATAATAGCAAACCTGGTCAAATCACACAGCTGTAGCAAGGCATAACACGGGAAATACAGATGGAAACAACAGTAGACAGGCCCCTTAGAAATCCATCCAGCCGCATAATCCCCACGTACACAGCAACCAAGCTGCTAGCAAGTATGTGGGGATCACCCGCTGCCACTCCGCGGAACATACGGGCGACCTGTGGAACACATGGTAATGGCACACCAACAACGTCAACTAGGAAGGTCATAGCATGGTTAACGTATGGCGTTCCCACCCATAAAGAACATCCTGTCATGAATAAATAGGGTCTACATGTACATAATGGCAATACAGTGGCGGATAGTTCACAATGGGACCCCTGAGGATTACTTAAACCAGTTGCCAACCTGCAGGACTACAGCAACACCATATGGGTTACTTATGGAAGGACACGGGTTCCGTAACACTACATAATATGGGTAGGCAAACAGACATCCGCGACTGGGGAACATACAGCGGCAGTCGAAACCACTGGCCGAATGGACACAGTGCACCATGCTCTACACTTCACATATGCACATTGTTGTCCATAGTAGGACCCAAATATCTGTCCTTAGGTGTTGGCAACAGGCTGCTATTGTGCGACCCTGAAGAAGTGACAGCCGTGACTACGGCACAGGTAGATATAAGCACCACAAGCATGTACAAGGGTGATGACAAGTGTCCATTAAATGCAGGACACATGAATCGGACTCCACAGGTCGCCGTGTCCAGACACGCATGCTCACATCCCATTCCCGCACACATGAAGGATGTGCAATGGGTACTGTCGAGGGTTGCAGTCAAGGGAGTCTGGGTATGTAGACTCTGGGCCCGGTGTTGCTTCGCAGCCAATCCTTTGTCCTGCCCCGTGGGAGGGATGTGTGCGTAGCACATGCGTCACTCTCCGCTAATAATGCAAACCATCTACCGGAGAATGCAAAATGCAGGTGTGAAATGTGTACAGCCCTATACCAGTGTACAGTAGGCAATTCACAGGGATGGACAAGCGTATGACTAAGATGGCACCCATAACTGCAAACCCAGTGGAATTACACTGCCGTAGTAAGGCATTACACAAGTAATACACATAGGGACTACAGTTGACATTCCCCATACAACAAACACAGACAACCAGCCGATGAAGTCCAAAGCAAAGACGAGGTACTGTAGGGACCGCCAGTGACCACTCAGAGCACACCAGGAATTAAAGGCAGTCACCATACTCTATTCGAGCCCACTTCGTCTGCTTCATAAGCAGACTTATTCAGAATACATACACTGCAGTCCAACCTACTACATTTAAAAGCATTAATTGGTCAGTACATTAGATGTGCTAGGTACTAATTACATGCCTTAAAGGCAGACAAGCAAACAAACCTTACTTGGGTTACAGATCCCACACAGTGAGGACATCAGACATTTCTTCGAAAGGTACAGTCTTCATCGGAAAATAGAAATATATGTACATATATGAAAGATGAACCAACAGAAAATGTTTTCCAAATGTCTGACTGTGTAAGATACATATATATGTCCTACGGATTGTGCCAATATATTAACAGAACTGCAGACACCTAGTAATATAAATGAACCATAATATATACACATAAACCGTATGATTATGACTACTGTAAAATAGACCAACGAAATTTAAAGATTCACAATGTGCTAATGTAAATATTCATGTAGAAGGTTACTTAAATAAATCAATTCAGACATCCATGTCTAAATACTAACACAAGGCCAGCGAGGTGCTTGCCCTCACATGTACTGGGATGTTGTTCCACAGCATAGTTTGTGTCTGGGTGATGAATCTGTCCCAACAACACGTTCGATTAATGACAGTGTCAAGGTGTACGTCAGCTGCCCTTGTGGTTCTGAGGGATCTAACTTATTTTCGTGAAGCATACTCATCAGATCTGGGTTCGACATAGCCTTGTATGCCAGGCACGGGTCACCTCTGGGCAAGTGGTATGCAACTGTATACAGCTGGATTTCTTTCAGTCGGTCAGTATAACACATGTACCTGAGCCCCTGCATCTGTTTGTCGATGAACTGTTGGTGCCTTTCCAGCTGCTGCAGGTGTTGGGTCAGATACATTCTGAACGGGGCATTGTACCCAATCATAGGTCTAATGAGTGATGAGTACAAGGGGACAATGACCTCCCCTGATCTACATGTGAATCCCTTCATGATGATGTGGGCAATGTGGATGGTCTACCTAACTATGTTAGCAACATGTGTGTCCAACGAACGGTTAACAACAACACGTGTCCCCAGATCACTGGTAACCCCCTCTGTGCTCAGTGGATTGCCACCTATATGGTAGCTCGGGGTAACCTTGTTCTTCCCGAAGGGTATGCCTATGCATTTCCTTGCATTTAGCTGTAGGACATGTCTCTGGTACCACTTATCAACATCTGTGAGGCACTCCTGAAGGATATCTGTGTCAGATGTGTGTCTGACTTTGGCACCCGGTTTGCAGTCATCTGCAAACATTGTCACCCATAACCCCCCCTGTGTATGCGTGTACATTGGAAACGTAGATGCTGAGAAATAGTGGACCCAGGACTGAGCCCCATGGGACACCACCTGTGACTGGCTGTGAGTATGACATGGCGCCAGCAACTATGGCCATGTGTGTTCTGTGACTTAGCCAGTTTGCAACCCATATGGCGATGTATGGATTTACATTCAAGATGACGGGTTTATCAATTATACCCGAGGGAGGTATTGTGTCGAAGGCCTTTGCCGGGTTGAGGTAGGCTGTATGGACTGCTTTACCCTCATCAATGGCCTTGGTGACTGATTCTACAAAGTGAAACACGTGTAAAAGGCAGGATCTGACTCTGACCAAGCTAAACTGGGTTGTATCCAAAGTATGCGAGTCCCCTATGTCTTTATCTATGTGTTCCATTATGATCCATCTCCATGGCTTTGCAGATAAGGCTTGTCAAACTAATGGTATGGTAATAACCAGGGTCAGTGGAGGCACCATCTATGTGGAGTGTGACTACAGTCGCCCTGTGCTACTACTCGGCACGATCCTGAGGTGAGGCTAAGATTAAACAGCTGTCCTAAGTGTGGGTTTAATTCCCCATAGAGTTCCTGGAGTACACAGCTGGGACACCATCTGGACCCATGGATGCTGTGTTGACTGCCTTGGGGCTGGATGTGGGTAATGCTGGACATACCCACGGCAGACGTGGCGCTTCCCGAGTCCGATGCCCAAGGGACCACACACATAGCCGGCCTTAGGCATAGGCCAAGCAGGTAGCCGCCTAGGGCGTTGCTCTACCGGGCACCTTTACAGACTCTATTTGGTGTAGGTAGACCAGGAGGGGGTAGCGGTGATGTATCGGTGGCAACTTCTGCCTAGGGCACCACTTAACCTAAGGCCACTCTTCCCGTGGGTAATACAGCAGTACCCACACCCAGACGCTGGTCATTGCTAGGGTCATTGCTAGTATGGCATATCATCTATGTCAAGAAACCATATATCCCCAGACATAATGGCACAGCATAATGCCTGTTCGCGCCCAAAGGCAGACATACGCCACCCGCGGGCGGTGCGGACGTATTGCGCGAGATGTCCGTTAACAATGTCGACATAGTCTCGCTTTGTGAAACAAACTCCACATAGACATTCAATACTAAACAGCGACGGAGAACCCGATGTCCTCGTGGCTGAGCTGTTCAACCTGTTCCGCCATGTGAAATGTGTGTAGCACAGCGGAACCGGCCCAAACCAAGCAACGGACATGTCTGTGGCTCAGTGAAAGTCGTCACGCAATGGTAAACCCTTGTAATATTGCGACACAGGCCATACATACGGAGGGTTAGTAATGGAAATTGGTCCGTTCGACCAGACCATGTGCAATTAGTATAACAACATCTACAACGGGTACACCGGCCAATCGGCGCACACGGTTACGAATAAATGGGGGGGGCCGTGACATGGTACCATGGACACGGACAAAACGTGCCCATGTGACTCATCTAACATTCGTACAGGGTCAGGGCAGTCCCGTACAGTGGGCGGACAAGACCAAACCCAAAGCACCACAGCAACACCCTGACAATCGAAGGCCTGTATGCGTATGGGATATAAGCACCTGTCATCTGAACAGCCCTGCGGTGACGACATATGCATCCTGGGCCATGAGCGAGGTGGAATTAGGAATGTTCAACATGCAGTACCGCACCTTTCCCAGCAGGAGAATGGATGCCTGTGACGTGCGTGTGTGCGGGGGATATGTAAATGTACATAGGTACCATGGGTATGCATATTAATGACAACGAACAGCTAACGGTACTGGTCACAGTAACCGGCAAACGTGAATGCAGTCACGTTTGAATTACGACTATAGAACATATAGATGTGCACGTGTACGTAATGCGTCCATGCTGCAAAGACTGTTACATATATAAAGCTGTAAGTGCTTTATGCACACGTCCGTCAACCGGATCAGACATATGTTACCGGAATAGTCACAACTAACGCAAACCACGTAATCACACAGACACTGTAAACATATATAAACGGACTACGGATATGCATGTGCGCCTGCGCGTAACCCACAATCCGGACATGCGAGTGTGCGTGTGTGATCCAGTGGAACCAGGGAAGGTTACGGATGTCTCCTCCACACATTTACATTCATAAGTGTGGAATATATGCTTAAATAGTACTTATTGATTCCATGCTTTGTTATCGTAATGCTACTATTATACACATTGATATACAATATCCTGATCAACACACTACATTCTAAGGTGCACTCACAACAAGTATCAACTATGTGTCAGGATACTGATTGTATTTACCAATATTGTATATATATTAACACATTGTTGCCGTATTATCGTTTCCATGAAGTAATGTATGCAACACTGATTTGTATATGTCACGGTATAATCAAGACTTGGAGCACTGTCCACCTAACTATGAGCAGGTTTATTTATTATTTCGCTTTAAACCGACTCTGCAGAAAGTGTATAAGGGACGGCTATGTCATGCATTCCATACTCGACGATGCCCCATGTTAGTAGGTGAAAGAGCTCAGTATCCTTTCACTGTGGAGTCTATCGATTTGACAGTGTCTGTTTTTGACGATATATATTCCATAATGTCGCTTATGAAGATGGGCAGGACGCAAGCTTTGCTGTATTTCCGCGATACTGGCACGTGGATATAGATAGGCCATGTAATACAAACGATGGGTAGTCAAGCAGACATCCACGATTGGGGAACATACAGCGGCAGTCAATACCACTGGCCAGATGGTGACAGTCCAACACGCTCTACACTTTACAATGCACATCGGTGTCCATTGTAGGACTCCAAAAATTAAGGCGTTAAGACCGTTATCCATCGGGATCAGCCAATAAGAGTACAAACCGTGACTACGGCACAGCTAGACATATGCACCACCAGCGTGTTTAAGGTTGCTGATACCTGCCCATGACATGCAGGACATATGAACAGAGGTCCCCAGACTGCCGTGTCCATACATGTGCGTCCATATCCCAGTTCCGCACACATGAAGGATGTGTCAGGCGTACCGTGGGGGGTTGCAGCCATGGTATCCTGGGTATGCAAAATGGGGCTCGGTGTTGTTTGGCAGATAATCCGTTGTCCCGCCCCGTGGGAGGGCTGCGGGTACAGGACGTGCCTTAGTCCCCACTAAGGATGCAAAGCATCCATTGGGTAATGCTAAAGGCAGGTGTGAAATATGTTCAGCCCTACATCAGTGTCCAGTAGGCATTTCCCAAGGATGGACAAACGTACGGACAAGATGGCACCCATAATAGCAAACCTGGTGGAATCACACAGCCGTAGTAAGGCATAACACAGGACATACAGATGGAAACAACAGTAGATACACGGCGTAGACATCCATCCTGCCGTGCGAATCCCAGCGTAGACAGCAGCCAAGGTGCTATGAAGTATGTGGGGATCACCCGCTTCCACTCTGCGGAACATATGTGCGACCTGTAGAACACATATTAATGGCACACCAACAACGTCAACTAGGAAGGTCATACTATGGTTAAATTGTATGCTACCACACATAAACAACATACTCTCATGAATAAATAGGTTCTACATGTACCGGCTGTGTTATAATGACAATACAGTGGCGGATAGTTCACAATGGTACCTCTGAGGATCATCTAAAGCAGTTGCCAACCTGCAGTACTACAGTAACACCATATGGGTAAATTGTGGAAGGACACGGGTTCCGTAGCACTACATAATATGGGTAGGCGGACAGACATCCGGGACTGGGGAACATACGGCGGCAGTCAAACCCACTGGCCGAATGGACACAGTCCAACATGTTCTAAACTTTACATATGCACATCGGTGTCCATTGCAGGACCCAAATATTACTCCTTAAGTAAGTGTGGGCAACATAGTGTGAACCGGAAGAGGTGACAGCCGTGACTACGGCACAGGTAGATATATGCACCACAAGCGCCTTCAAGGGTGATGACAGCCGTCCATGAAATGCAGGACATATGAATAGGACTCCCCAGGCTGCTGCGCCCATAGACGTACGTTCACATCCCATTTCCGCACACATGAAGGGTGTGCAAGGGTACTGTCGAGGGTTGCAGACATGGGATCGTGGGTATGCAAAATGGGTGTCGGTGTGGATTGGCAGATGATTCGTTGTCCCGCCTGCAGCGGACGGGCCATGGCATATATGCGTTCGCAATACTAATACCGATCATCCACCAGTAATGGAGAATGCAGCTGGGAAATGTTGACAACCCGATACTAGTGTCCAGTAGGCAGTTCCCATGGATGGACAAACGTACGTCCAAGATGGCACCCATAGCTGCAAACCTGGGGGAATCCCACAGCTGTTGCAAGGCATAACCCAGGGAATACAGATAGGGTCTACAGTAGACACTCCCCATTCAAAGCCAGACCGCTGGGCAGATACCGCGCACACAGCACTCAATCTGCCAGCACATCTATGGGGATCACACGCCCATACAGTGGAACAGATGGGTCACCTGTGTAAACATACCAATGGCACAATCTCCACGCCTGCTGGGAATGACATACGAAGGTCAAACTATGGCGTTGCCAACAATGAAAGACATCCTTCGTCGCATTAATATGAGTGGTGTCAATAGACCATGGCAAACACCCAATGAACAGGGAAGACTTGTTGGCACCCTATGGCCACAAACCATGCCACACATAGGTAGATGGAACAGTCAACTTAAACATTTCGTCCACGACAAGTCGCATATGGTATCCAAAGGTACTTCATAGACATGTATGCGCTATCACCCGTTGGCCCCGTGAGACTTACACATAACATGGAAGTATCCAGGCTTTAAATGTCCACCCTTACACTTCCATTTGTCACTGTCTATGCGAGCAATGGAGATGTAGCCACAGCATAGAAAGCAGAGACGTACTGCTAACGAAACACACACATGTCAACATCACAGAAAGCATACTATGAACACACGTATTACATGATATTGTACTATGAAACACCAACAAACCAGCAACCTGCAGCAGGAATAGTCCCCGTAGTTCGACACAACACAAGTCTTCGTAACATTTAAACAGTTCATTACAACATGCAACGCGTTGTTTCCACAACGTGTGCAGAAAAACAGCTATGTCTAGGAATGTTCACAATCAACAATGTGAGTCTTAACATGATTTTAAATATCACACTGTTGATTGTGAACACTTTAAGGATTTGCTTATTCAGTTGTATTTGCGAAAGCACCGGAAACACACACACACACGGAAGGGACGGGAGATGAATCTACGCCTATTTACATGAACTCAGTACAGTATGAAGCATTCACAGAACGCGCTACCGAGTTAACTGACGTGAGCGCTGTCAGAGGCATACTTGTAGGCTGCTGACGTCAACGGGAAGACAATAGTTGGCAATAGCCAAGGCATGTGTTGCGGAGCATCTAAAAGCATAATCAGTCGCAGAGGCAGCTGGAAACACACACACACAGACACACACACACGGAAGGGACGGGGGACGAACCTACGCCTATCTACATGAACACACTACTGTATGAAGCATTTACAGAACGCGCTACCGAGTTTACTAAACAGAGCGCTGTCACAGGCATACTTGTAGGCTGCTGACGCCACCAAGAAGACGATAGTTGGCAATAGCCAAGGCATGTGTTGCGGAGCGGCTAAAAGCATAAGCAGTCGCAGAGGCAGCTGGAAACACACACACACAGACACACACACGGAAGGGACGGGGGACGAACCTACGCCTATCTACATGAACACACTACTGTATGAAGCATTTACAGAACGCCGCTACCGAAGTTTACTAAACAGTGCGCTGTCTCAGGCATACTTGTAGGCTGCTGACGTCACCCGCAAGACAATAGTTGGCAATAGCCAAGGCATGTGTTGCGCAGCGTCTAAAAGCATAATCAGTCGCAGAGGCAGCTGGAAACACACACACACACAGAGACACACACACACGGAAGGGACGGGGGACGAACCTACGCCTATCTACATGAACACACTACTGTATGAAGCATTTACAGAACGCGCTACCGAGTTTACTAAACAGAGCGCTGTCACAGGCATACTTGTAGGCTGCTGACGTCACCCGAAGACAATACTTGGCAATAGCCAAGGCATGTGTTGGAGCGTCTAAAAGCATAATCAGTCGCAGAGGCAGCTGGAAACACACACACACAGAGACACACACACACGGAAGGGACGGGGACGAACCTACGCCTATCTACATGAACACACTACTGTATGAAGCATTTACAGAACGCGCTACCGAGTTTACTAAACAGAGCGCTGTCACAGGCATACTTGTAGGCTGCTGACGTCACCCGCAAGACAATACTTGGCAATAGCCAAGGCATGTGTTGCGGAGCGTCTAAAAGCATAATCAGTCGCAGAGGCAGCTGGAAACACACACACACAGAGACACACACACACGGAAGGGACGGGGGACGAACCTACGCCTATCTACATGAACACACTACAGTATGAAGCATTTACAGAACGCGCTACCGAGTTTACTAAACAGAGCGCTGTCACAGGCATACTTGTAGGCTGCTGACGTCACCCGCAAGACAATAGTTGGCAGTAGCCAAGGTATGTCTTGCGGAGTGTCTAAAAGCATGATCAGTCGCAGAGGCAGCTGGAAACACACACACACAGACACACACACACACGGAAGGGACGGGGGACGAACCTACGCCTATCTACATGAACACACTACAGTATGAAGCATTTACAGAACGCGCTACCGAGTTTACTAAACAGAGCGCTGTCACAGGCATACTTGTAGGCTGCTGACGTCAACCGCAAGACAATAGTTGGCAGTAGCCAAGGTATGTGTTGCGGAGTGTCTAAAAGCATGATCAGTCGCAGAGGCAGCTGGAAACACACACACACAGAGACACACACACACGGAAGGGACGGGGACGAACCTACGCCTATCTACATGAACACACTACAGTATGAAGCATTTACAGAACGCGCTACCGAGTTTACTGAGCAGAGCGCTGTCAGGAGGCATACCCCTACGTGAGTGGTATCATTTGCAGAGGCAATGCGCCCGATCGGGAGTTCGGACAGAGTGCGCAGTCACGCAGTCTGTTAACATCCCAAGGTCGCCGTACACTAACACGTTAGTGCTGCAGTCGGGAATAACAAGTAACTACTGATCAGTACATCACTGCATACTGGGCATGCTCAGACACTTAGACTCGGCAAAGGGCAGACATGCATACACATGGTGCGACGGCATGGTTGGCGGAATGTGGACCGTCGTGTGTGTCCAGCCACACAACAGAAACCTGGCCATGCCACAGACGTGGCCGTTGCGTAGGGGATACAGGCATGCACCCGGGGTATAACTGCAGACGGGCGTGGTGTGCACTGTGCTGTGTGTCTATCTACACAGCTGCCTACTGGGCATGCTCAGACACTTAGAGTCGGCACAGAGCAGACATGCATACACATGGTGCGACGGCATGGGTGGCGGAATGCGGACCGTCCTGTGTGTCCAGCCACACAACAGCAACCCGTCCATGCCACAGACGTGGCCGTTGCTGCGGGAAATATCTAGGTGCAATTAACCATGTGTAGGACTGGCCTACAGTTTGTTGCATGCTACAGACAACCCTCCCAAACACAGGATACCTTCACAGATGTCCTGAGGACACTGGTGAGTGGGCATGCTCTCACAACAGCACCGTATTGGGTGACATGAACCACACATACATAGCCTGGGAACATTACCCATGGCACAACACACGCCAGCAGTCCCAGGTGTTCACACACCTGGCCACTGTTAAACAGCCATGCACCATACATACTAGGGGGGATGTCTGACAGTTCTGCCCATCACACATGGTGAGGATATGCCCCACACAGGATGTACAGCCCTCAATGGTGATGCAAGACCGTATAGTGGATCCACTGGTCATCCACTCCCTGTAACCAACACCAGCATGGGGGGCCTCAGTGATGACCTCTCCACAGAAAACCACACACATCATATGACCGGTGTGGTACCCTACAAGTCCTCCATGCCAGTGTTGAACACAAGCCAGACCGGCAAACGCCTAACGAATGCCTTCCACGACCACCCACATGCATGTCTGCAACAGGCAAACATGATGACATCAGGACCTTGTCCACCACAGGTAGGCACATGGTGTGGTGGACCGCAGCCACTGACTACCTGTACATCAACAGTTGGAGCTAATACATGGCAGAGCAATGACAGTACCAGGGAAACCATCACCCATTCATACCGGCGTCACCATACGGCCCCACATACCATCATCCACGGCCGCTTGTGGGAGTGGTACTGCAGAGGGCACATGAGACAACCACAGGGCCTTCCCAACTGTGGTAAGGACATGGTTGGGGGCACACAGACTTGCCTGGAAATGGTCCAGAATGGTACAACAGTCACTGCACCCACAGACATTGTCTGCAAACCACAGGACATGTTCCATGCATACATCCCCCCCCCCAACAGGGAACATATCCATCCCACCAGAGTGTATCCTCCCAAACATCTCATATGGCCTGGAGTGATCCCATATCTCTATGGCGGTTGACACGTCAGCAATGGGCACCGATGGTGTCCCTGGCTGTGTGCTACCCATCCTCATTGAGGCCCTCGGCCCACACATGCGGCCACTGTGTCATGTTAGCCTTACTATGGGCTATGTCCCCAATGGATGCCATATGGCATCTGTGGTCCCACTATGCCAGGGTAGTGCTCCTATGGACTGTCAACAGCCACACCCTATACGCTTGACAAGTGTTGTCTGCAAAGCTGTGGGGAGGTCCATACAGGTGGCCATGGTTACAGATAGCGGTGTACAGCCAATACCAGAACATACCCACAACTACATAGTCAAGGGCGGATCCTGCCTCCCGAACCTGCTCGTCCAGTCTGGAGTGGTCACCAAGGCCATTGATGGGGATACATGGGTTTGCACACAGTACCATGACCTGGTGGGAGCGTTCAGAGCACACTACACATGGGACCCATGGAAAGGCTCGCCAGCATACATGTGGGGACATATGTCACCCGATGCTTCTCAGACAGGTTGGAGGTCACACCACACAGGGTTGGTGCTCAAGGTGCCTTGTCACACTCATATCTGGACCCAGTGGAGGCCCACAGGGCTCACTCCTGGGCCCCCTGCCATATGGCATCCGACCTTCCAATGTGCATGCAATCATAGGGGATTGTAGCAGACAAGGTATGCAGATGACTACGCACCGGCCAACATACCCAACACCCCATGTTACACGGACATCCACCTAGGGCGTTATAGACATGGATGACTGGTGCCAGAGCCATGGCCTGCTACTAAATGCCAGAGAAGGTGCAGCCCTACCCAGTGTGAAGGACATGTTCGTACCAATGTCACATGTAGGTGGTACGCCATTAAAGATGGTGGACGTGTTCAGGGAAATGGCTACCACACCTGTCGGCAACCTCTGTCAACACACACAATGGCAATGTGGGTGTGCAGACATTCCATTGTGGCCTCCTGGTCTGGATGGAATCGCAACCACATCAGGGGTGTTCATTGTACCCCTGTACACATCACACACCAGAGCAATGACTGCGTAAAATGGCACATGTGGCCTGTAGCTAACCTGACGCCTGCAGCACTCGGAAGGACCGCAAACGTTCCACAAGACGGGGATGACGGTGCTAGGACATGTGTCACAAGCTGCACGGCCAAGGGGACACTGGCTGTGGATCTTCACAGCACAGCTGCTCCGTGGTGATCTGTGCCTGACATACACGGCCATGTCTGACCTGGGTGACATGGGCACATTCCACCTCCCAGGCTCCATGCAAACACGGGCACAGAAGCAACTGTCAGACACCTCAACACAAAGATGAGTGGGACGTGCTGGGGGAACAGGGTTAACGGCCAGACACGCCCTACAACACGGGGAGGAGTGCCAGGCCATGTGAAGGAAAGGCCCTGACTGCCTTTGTCCAGGACTGCTAATGACGTGTGGATGTGTGACGATAGTTATGCGCCAGGCAACATCTGTGTGTCACTGCTAGACCAGGGACTGGGGACTGATGGATATGGCATCCCCATCCTGAGGGGTGTTAGACGCCACACACAGTCATGCTAGGTCCACACATGTCGTAGGGCACATATCCTGTTACGTTCATGTGCGCCTATGTACCTATGTAGGGTCCATGCCGGATGCGGGTAACTGTGCTATGCTGATGTTGCCAGACATGCCTGTGGGTACCCCACCACTACACGTGGGGAACTAATTACAGTGCTCCCAGTAGGCACGTGCAAGTACACCATCAGTATCATACGGGTTAACTGCACCGACATGGTGCTACACATGTAACCACCACACATACTGTGTACACATATCAATGAATGCTGCACCTGTCCTGCATGGTATGTCTGCTGCATGATGTCCGTGCACAACCCACATCACATACATACCTGTCACCAGCCATACACACACACCACAACATACATATCACGTACTATGCGGACACAGGTATCACATACACCTCTCACTATCGTGTCCACCCTGTGCATCAGAATATGTTAGCTTAACTGTGCAGTGATGGTGTAGCTCACAGTTATGCGGCAGAGACTTCATCATATGCACAGGGTGATATGTGCCACAGGCATGGGCTGTACCAATGGATGACATCATGTGTGTGTGTAAGGGCCAGAGCATTGAGTGGGCATGACTATGTAGATTGCATGTGGGTGTGGTGGAGCCCTACAGTTGTGTCTGCTGTGTGTGGGTGTGTGTGTACACAGTTCAGTCATCTGTGATGCCTACACGGGGTATGCTTGGCAGCCCCTGACTGTACAGTGCAGGTGTTATGGCTCACTGTGTCTGCCGGCGGCGACCTGACCCGCGCCTGCCTGGGGTCGCACGGGCACGACCGGGTGGAGGTACGGACTGTCCACTCTCCGATGTCACATGTCCTCTGGAAACGTGCCCACGACGGGGCCGTCCAGGGCCACGTCCACGTGGCCTGCTCTGTCCTGGTGTGGATGGTGTAGTAGCAGCTGCAGTGCTGCTGCTACCAGCACTGTCTGGGTGGGCATGGGAGGTGGCACGCACGCTGACCTGCAGCAGGTGGTGTTGCTGGCACACGCCCACGTGCCCTATGCCTCACCCCTACCTGGTGTTCCTGCATGGACTGCGCACGCTCAAGGATGGCCATGCCTCGGTCGAGGATACCAGCCATGTCACCCAATCTCCTATCCAGAACATCGGCAAGATGCTGTTGTGCATTCGCCAATGCCTGGATGTTGTCATTCAGGGTACGGATTGCGGACCTCTGCAGCCTCTGCCCTTCCTGGTTCTGCCGTTCGGCACGTGCCTGCGCCGCCATTACAGTCTGGAACATGCGTCTGGTTATACCAGCTGCTGCACCCTGTACGGCAGGTGTATGTCTAGCGGTGCTCCCCCTACGAGCAGCACCTGCCACATGCCTGCGTGGCACTGCACCAGTCCTTACACTGGCAACATCGTGTGTACCCACACCTTCTGCAGCCACCACACATTCCTGCTTGGGGACAACAGACGCTAGCTGACCGTCATCTATGGGCAACGGTGTTGGGGTATGTGTCGGCATCTGAACCGTGTGCGGGGATGAAAGGGACGTATGTGTGATGTTCTCCAGTGGCACAGAGTCTGCCTGTGACGACCCTGCCTGTGCCTCATGCACATGGTCATCACCACTAGTATCTGTGAGGACACTAGCATCAGATTGACCGCAGGAGGGGAACTCACCTACAGCACCTGTCAATACAAAGACATACCATAGGTTACAATACAGACACACACACACCCACACACACACACACACACACACACACACACACACACACACACACACACACACACACACACAGACAGCATGCATGTGATAATGCAGGTGGCATGCAGCATTCACACAACACAGACCAGTGAATGCAGACCAGACATTCATAGTGGCAGTATGTACACTGCCCTGGTGGGGACAGTACAACAGGCAGGTGTCATTTAGTAGGCATGCAGTACACACATTCATGGTAGTTTGCATGCATCAGCGTGATACACCGTGTGGCAGCTGCGAGTTGAGAGTACACATGGCTGCCGACAGTATGTAATGTACACCGCAAACATGTGCAGTATCATGTGGACATGTGACGATGGTGACCCACCGCATGCACCACATCACAATGGCTGTCACGGTGCAGTGTTATGTGTACAGTCTACAGATACAATGTATGGGTAACAGTGATGTCTGTGCAGGTACGTTTACTGTGAGCTGTGTGCATAGCTGTACAGTGTGTAGTGCGGGCTCTGTGCCACTGCACAGTAGCAGGACACAGCTATGTGTCTGTGCGATGCGTGACCTGGACGCATTACATTGCCATGTCTGTAAGTCAGTTCAGATGCTCAGCAGCACGTATATGGTGGACATTGGAGGCACCTGTAGTAGCTGTGGAGAGGCGTTCCATGTCACTGGTGTACTACATTGGATGTCCAGGGGGTCCACTACAGTGATGAACCCACTATGTGTGTACAGGGTGCAACGGTGAGTACCCACTGTGGATGTGCTGTGTGGCAACATGCCTGTAGGTATCAACCATGGCCTCTACGCTAACGGGTGTATCTACTGTACATGGGTGTTGTGTGTGTCGGGTGGTGCAAGCTATATACCGTGACTGGGGCACACACAGGTGAGCATGTCATGCCTAGACACATGGGGAATATCAATACAGCAGAACATGCCTTTGACTAGCAACAGACTTACCTGCAACAGACCCTTGTCCTTGCGACACGCCAGACGTACCTGTAAAGGCATTGCACAAAGGTATACACATTAGCCATTACTATCTCCACAGTCAGCACTGTGCATCTCACATCATGCATGTGTGTGGTAGCATGTGCTATGCACATGTCTGCTAACACAACATAGCATACTATGGTTTGCATCTTGTGTGGCCATATACCTGGCATGTATTGCTATATCATGTGTTGTACTATGACACCCACACCCATATCATACAAACATGCAACACTGACTTACCATGCGGCTCCAGGCTCATATCTCGGGAGACACCCACCTCCACGATGGGCCTTAAGTGTTTCTGCGTGTTCTTCCGTGGGTGTCCCCAGACTGGCCAGGAGCTCCTCCGTGGCTGTGAGTGGGGGCTGGGTTGGTGGCCCACCACCTGTCCCACGTTGTTGCCTGGCGATTGCAGCGGCACGCTGTCTTGCATGCCGGATCAGGTCTGTGCAGTGCCTGCAGATTTGTTGATAGCTGCGGTTGTTTACGCCCACGCTGTTCACCCTCCTGCACATCTCCTCCCACACCTCCTGCCGTTCCTGTGCCTGCTGTGGCACATGGCTAAATAGGGCGGCGTGGTTGCCATGGAGGGTGACTGACACACATTGTCAGGACTGGGTTCTGACTGCTGTGGCTGTGTGTACCGGTGTTGACAACCATGACTGCACCAGATGGTGTCTTCTGGATGTGTGACATTCACAACAAACACCTACATTCACATAGCAGCGCATCGTCCACGACAATGGACATTCCTGCATGAACACTGTGTACGGTATGTCTGTATGACCACTGCATATATCACTGGTGGCCACCAGCATGGCTGCCTACAACAGCAGTGTGTATCCTGTGCAAACATGGGTTACACCAGTCACAACACACCTGTGTCAGATGGCCCTGTAGTGGGTGACAGTGCAGTTCCATTCATCATGTAACAGTATACATCATGCACCAGTATGTTGCAGACATGTGAACGGCTGTGCTAGTCGACATATGCACACATGACACATCACCTGGTACACCGTGTCTGCCTTGCCACCTGCTATTGTGACCACCCTGTGATGACATTGTACGGCCCACATGGACTTGGACATGTGATGGCTCAATGGTGAATTAACCCTCCAGGTGTGTGTCTAGCCAGGTGTCCAGTAGCCAGTGGTCTGCATGCAGGGATAGTCTACATTGGCCTACTCTGTCACTGGGACTGTTGACTATGGTCATACTGTTGTTATGCAGGCATGTGCTGTTTGTCCAGTCTGATAGTCGTGTTCAACCACACTACCGTGGCACACATGACGTGTGGACATCTGCCTAAGGTGTGCAGCCCACATGTACATCTTCACATGCTATGCTGCCTGTGCAGCGGTGTCACATGTCTGTCTCCGGCAGGGCTGTCACAGGTAGGCACAGCATGCAGTGATGTGTGACAATGCTTACACCCTCCACTGTGCTGTACACTAGCACTGCACACACAGTACAGCACACATGTCATTTATCTGCAGTGCCTGGGACCTGCCTCCATGCCCTACACGGCACACCTGCCAGTCCAGATTGTACACAGATCATACCTCCCAGGCACATACCTGGACTGCAACACACACGGGTGGGTGGTTCCCACACCACACCGTGATTTACACACATACTGTATATTCCCATGACACATTGCATCATAGGTAGTCCATGTTCAGATACCCATGTTCGTGGCCGCTACGCACATTGTGACAGGCGACAGTGAATACACTGTACACCACAGGTTACATGCCGGTCGGGTTGGCATACTGTACATTGCACCTAGGACAGTTGCTACTGCTATGTATTGCCAGCAACACGCTCTTCCCTAGTATGGACTCCCATGTACCCACACATGCTTGGCCATGCAGTACGCATAGCTGGGTGACACATTACACGACACATACCATACCTACACTACCCTCAGCATGCACCAAACCTCCATGTGTCTGTGTGCTAGGCCTACACACCTCCCCCCTCTGTTTGCTGAACATCCATGCTTACCATCCCTGCTAGCCACACCCTAAACACACAACCATAGCAGCATGCATGGTACATACACACTACAGCCGGTATTACTGACATCCACTGACAGCGGTAGTTGATGGCATGGCACCCCGTATGATGGACAGTCTACGTGCCTATGCCAACACTGATCACAGTGCACTTCTGCTACATTTACACACTGGTAGGGACCATGCTATTCCACACTGAGACATGGTGGTACTGGCCTTTTCACAGACGCCACAGTGGTATTCCTGTTCCATGCACACGTGCTGTATGGGCACATGTGCAGGCTGTTGCACGGTAGTTATGTTCACCTGTGTGTTGTGTGTCACTTGACAGTCATGGTGTGTCCTGATGGTGCATGACATACTCCACAGCTAGCTACCTACACATGACTGCCAGACATTGCAGTGTGGGCCCTCACGCAGTGTGGTGGTATGTCTCTGCTGTTTGACTACATCCACATTCAATGCAGCATACCACGGTCATGCAGGCATTGACGACACAGATTTGCTGTCATCGTGCCTGCCAATGGGGTACCTACCAACAATACACACTCTCACTCACTACAGGGTTCCAATCCTTGGCTGGACATTGTATTAATCCTGTGGACACATACATAGTACTGCCATGCACATGTTATGTCCGGGAACACAGTCCCAATGTCACCTCAAACCGCCGTAGTTGTTGTATCCCGCCAACCTGGCTGTTACATGTCTCTGCAGCAGCACACGTCAGTGACTGCTAGCCCATTCATGTACGTTGTGCACCCTGACCACCACACTACCACATCTATCACACTACACATGGATGGTACTGCATTGCACGTATGGGGCTGCATCTCTACACCCATGACTGGGCCATTCAGTATGGCACTGGGCCACATCTTGACATACATGCTTCACACACTCATTGACTACCTGCATGCCTTTCCTGGCACCCTTGTTGGGCTTCTGTGCGCCACAGCACACCACATCTCATGCTGGCTACCTGTCATATTATTGCATGGGTGGTTGGGGTGGTACAGAGGGTATCACATCAGACATGATCCGCTCTTTGCCCTTCAGCACCATTCCACTTTATGCTATTGCCAGTGTACACATCCAGCATCACATCGTACCCTATGTATCAGGATGTTACGCCATGTGCCTTCTGTACAGTTCACACAGTGGTGCAGGCATATCATGCTAACTACAACAAGTCAGGGACGTGTGACATTGCACTGTCCTCAGACATGTGGCCCCTCATGCTCAGTATTTGCATACGTACACTACCTGCTGTCACACAGTACTGTACATGCCTACATATACCACTTCTACATACCTGGCAGCATTCTAGCTCATCCTACTCATGTTGCTGACACCCATACAGGTGTCAGTGTGGCAGATATATCATGTAGATATCATTGCATCAGTTACATCACACATAGTGCATACACATCACCTTTGCATACTGACAGTCATGCGGTGTGTATCACATGGATACTGTCCCTATACAGGCATATCACGTTGTACATGGTTGATGTACACACATGGCCCACATGGTGCTGTGGTTGCCCTATTACACCATGGCGTGGGTACACATGTGCAGGACCACGCATTTCTGGACCATATGTCTAGCTGATACCTTGGGTGCCCTTGTACCAGTGCCATACACACATGTACACGCAGGCCGTGTTACAATAACACATGTGTGGTGTACCTTACACAATAGATACAACGTTACATGTCTCAGTATAGTCATGCGGTGCTCTCTACCCAGCTCAGACAGTTTACATATGCAAATGACAGTCATGTAACACATCTGTACTCACCTGCATGCCACTAACACAGGTGTGTAATCTACTCTGCCATGGGCCATGTTCTCCGCAGTACTGATGCATGTAGTACTCCTACATGGTGTTTGCAGTGGGCAGGGTGGGAGGAGCAGTCCTGCATGTGTGCACACATGCCACATTGCTCGGCCCGGGCGTCTGTGTGACATCCACAGACTGGACACACACCGTGCTGTGGGACATAGGTCCTGTGCACATCCCACAGGGGCACACTGTGTCACTAGTCATGTGATAGCTCCCTTGCTGGTAGGGTGACACAGACCCATGGTACCAACACAGCGGACGTACTGTATAGACATGACAGTTGACATCCACTTCTGCCGTTCAGTGGACACTACCATGGGGGGTGGGTGTCAGTACTGTGTACATTGCACATGTGTTTACACACGGCCCTGCTGGACATCATTGTGGCACACATTGCACCTGCTATGGAATGTTTGGACATGGTTACTTGCTGTTCCCTCCATTTCGGGTACCTATTCTGCTACTACATTGTCCCATATGTGCAGGCCATACATATCTTGTGTATGTACATAACATTAGGCCATGCCTCCATCATGCATGCTATGCCTGTGATACTGTCTATGATTTGTGAACATATCCATCATGACAGCTTTGCATTACACATAATTGACATAGTCGCCCCTACTGCGTGGGATACGTGCACGTCGTGCGCACATTCCGTATGACATCGACGGTATATGCCCATGCACATGTGTGCTGTGACACTATACATACATGTCCTATCCCCTGCTGTGGCACTTCATTGTTGGATATCCACTGCCAGCATCAGCGTGGGTGGTGGCATTGTTCTGTGTTTGCAACCCCTATGGCAGACCTGGGGTAGGGTTACCACCTGTGCCACTTTGCAAGGGACAGTCCCTCTTTGGGCAGTTGTGTCCTGACAAAATATATTACAAATGGCAAATGTCCTGAGATTGTAGGACATCACTATATCCCATTTATATGTAAGAGTTGCATAACATAGTTATTTATGTATGTACATTCCTAAATGTTACAAGACACACAATAAGCAACTTAACTGCTACAAGACTACACTTTTCTTTATGCAAAAGAGTACAGTTCTAACCTTTGTACTGACCATGGGTATGTGTCCACCTGTAACATCTGATGTGTGTCCCGAAGATTTCCCACTTTGGCCATTTGAAAAGGTGGCAAGCCGAACCTGGGGTTATCCCGGGTGTGTACATGTTGCCCCACTGCTGTGCACACGTTGTCCACAGTCGTTGTTATGCTGCGCGTTTTAGCATTACATATCCAACCTTCGCCTCTCTCTGCCTGATGGACAGGTATCTTTACCTACACACACCGTTCACATACTGTACAGATTCGTCATACGTATCGTGTGTTACACACCAGTACATGTCGTGGGTTCGACATACCTTTCCGGCCTTTGGTTATGCGTTCGTCTCTATTTCCTTGTTTCTCCTTCTGTATTCCTGTTTGTTCGGTATGAACATACGGTTTGAATATCCAGGGAGTCTTCCTTATATTAAATCGTCACCTGAGGCATGTGGGTTAATCAGGCCAATAGCTGTTCCTCGGTGTGTACTTATGCGCATATCACCGGTGATCGCCCTCCTTTCGTTCGTTCTGGCGCTGGCACTAGGCCATGGTTCTTTCCTCGTGTGGCCGTTGGTTATTTGCAATACCTTCGTGAGGGTGGTATGTATTGTATCATGTTTGTGTGACTGCATCCGCTATGTGTGGTGTCGGGTACATTTCGCTGTGGTGTTAGCCGTGGATTGTGTGTGTTGGGTATGGTATTGTGTTCGACATGTGGGTCTCCGTGTCCTGGCGGCGTCTGTCGATGGCGTTGTGCATTCAGATGTGTAACATAGCTGTTATTTTCCTGTACACAGCGGATGCAAGGATGCATCAGCCGCTGCTAGTGTTTCCCACGAGCTTGTTGTGGGTATGCCGCTGTCATTGACTGCCTGTATGTGTTTGCTACGGTTTTAGCTGTTATCCCTTTGATATGTGCAATGGGGTATATCTGCGGATGTGGGTGACGGGGTGTGAGTCTTGCATTTATACATACCAGATATGCTTGTGTGTGTGCTCCATCCCTGCTTGGGGAGCTGCAGGTTACCTGTCTGTTGTTCCGGGAATGTTTGTTTTGTTGATGTCGTGCTGTCGGTATCGCCTGCATGTGTGCTTCCTGCACGTATTCCTCCTTCACATCGGTTATATATCTGCGGATGTTCGTCCGTGCCTACTATCCATTGGCATTTTGTCGCTGATAGTTACGGTGAATGTGGTCCTATACTTGGGGCGGCCTGTATGCTACCGGTAGCCTCCTATTCGTGTGCCGCTTGCTTACTTCACGGTCGTGGAACACACCGCGGTATTTACGGACCGTAAGTGTTCACGATCGGTGCCGGATAGCACATTCGTATTTTCGCCGTACATGCCTGATGCTGTGTAACGTTGCCGACGGACCGTGTGGAGTCTACCTTATGGCCGCCATACATACGGTCATGGTTTGTACATCGTCCTTTGCATCTCCTGATGGCTATGGCCCTGTGGTACACTTTGGGACATTTCCGCTTTGCATCGTTTTACGTCGCCACGTGCATAGCCACTGAGGAGATGTCAGTACTACTTTGTGGGTACTGCTGTACATACGCCTATGGTTCCTGTACTGTATGCCTATGCCTGTTATTACACTCCGCCTGTGACATGTCATCTACATACACATTTTACACTGGCACACACATTACACACACACAGCGGAACACACGACAACCTCACCTCACACATACACATATTGCCGCCATGGCTGTCAACCTTCTATTTCCAGAGTGAGGAATACACACAGTAGTAATGTGAAAGAAATGGGCATAATGTGGAACACATAGTAATGGCATAGTGACAACTTCAGCTAAGTAGGTCATAGGTTGATTATAATATGCTGATTTACTTACAGTGAAGAACCTTTAATGAATTACTATGAGTACATTCTATTTACCAGGATGTCATTTATATACATTCCTAACAATGGATGTTTGACAGACATTTTCGATGTGGAACTTGGAGGAACTGCGAGGAACATGAACTCTTTTACACCCCAAATGAGGTACGTTCCTCATAATGTCGTACACTTCACTGGTATGCTTTCCGCTTTCGCACCGACGGTTGAACACAATACCTACGTTGGCCGCATCGCCGGTGGCGGCGTGTATCTCCGCACTCATATCCTATGGATATGACACGCACATATCTGGGGTTGCACCTTTTCAAATGCCCAAAGTGGGACATTTTTTGTAGAAACGTCAGATTTTGCATGCCAACACATACCCACGGCCAGTACAAAGAACAGCAATTCACTTTTTTGCCAGAATACAAACTTGTAGCATTACAGTTGCTTATTCTGTTTATTATAATATTTAGATGTTTCTTCTACAAAATAACTGTTTTATGCAACTAATAAAGAAAATATAGGAAATAGATTTGTCCTACAATCTCAAGACATTTGCCATTTTGTCAATGTTTTGCAGGACACAACTGCCAAAAGGGGGACTGTCCCTCACAACGTGGGACAGGTGGCAACCCTACACATATCCCGTTACTGTACCGTGGACTGGTGACCATCCCGACACGCGGATATGTATTGATGCAGGTTAACATTTCCATGGCTGGCGTTACCTGCTCTGCCCACCCTCCAGGATGATCGGGTTGTCGGTCACTATGTTTACTATGTGGTGATTACGTGTCTTACTTATCTGTGAACTTGCATCCCTGGGTTTCATATTACCCTGTTGTACTTTATATCTGTGTATGCGTACATATATTTCTACATGTGTACTGATATGTATTTCCGTATCTGTGTATGCACATGAGTACATATGTGGTCGACTTGCGGCGATAGTGGCAGCATATGGCTACGCCGTGTGCTGTAGAACCGGCGTGCGTTGAGGTGTTGGCGTTCCATGCTCTGCTGGCTATTGGGTGTGCAGTGTTTGGCGGTGCCTTTGTTGGAGTCACACATACGTCCGCACATACGGTACACATTACGGGCGGACATGTTTGTGTGGCATCCATTTTACTGTGTGTGCAGGTCAGGAGGTGTCAGTCCATGGGGCCTACACTGTCAAAGTATGTGCTATGCGTTCCCTCTTTGCCAGGGCGTAGGCATATTGGGTACGCCTCTGTCTACCTACTGGGGCTGGCTCAGTGTGTCCATGGCGCTGAACGCCCTGTGCCTGTGCTTGCCCTGGCAGTTGTGGCGGGCTTGGTGGCCCTCCGGCATTATGTCCCTGCAGCAGCTGTTTCCGCAGAATCATATTGTGTAGCATACAACATACTATGAATATGTGGGCACTTGTGCCTGGAGAGTACTGCAAGGCTCCACCGGATGTATCCAAGCACCGGAACCGTGATTTCAACATCCCAAGCACACGCTCTATGATTATTCTCGTTTGTGCGTGTGCCTCATTATGGCGTTCTTGCATGTGTGTGTGTGCATTTCTGATGGGTGTCATCAACCACGGCTCCAGTGCGTAGCCAGCATCCCCCACAAGGTGACCTTGTGTGATGTCACCCCTGGCGAATACCTGATACGGCTGTGAGGCATGCCAGATATGGGAGTCGTGGTAGCTTCCAGGGCTGCCAGCACACACATCCATAATAATGCCCTGCGCATTGCACACGACCTGGCAATTGATGGAGGGTATCCCTTGCGGTTTATGTAGCGTCTACCCTGCTCCCGGTGGTGACTTAATTTCTATGTCCGTACAGTCTATCGCACCCAGGACCTCCCGGTATTGTGCCACACGGTGGAAGCGGCGCATATTGCTAGCCAACTCCTCCTGAGATGTGGGGAAATTTATGTGCTCATGGGCATGTGGTAACATGGCATCCAGGAACTGGTGTAGTACCCTGGATGCTGATGCCTGTAAGATGCCCATTATGTCCCCGGTGGGCCTTTGAAAGGTACCTGTAGCCAGTATTCGCAAGCTCACACATACCTTTGTGTCCACTGGGATGGGCTCCCTCTGTTGTCTCTTGTTCTCAGGCACGGCCGGCACAGCTCCACTATTTGCTGTAACGTGTCCCTGTCCACCCTGTAGCGCTCTACTATCTCCAGGTCTCACAGCCCCTGGTAGGTCACCCTTGGTCTGAACACTCTCCTTCTCCTGTGAGGCCGACGGTAGTTGTCGGCACCACCCTCCGCAACTCCGTCTGTCTCTGCCACATACCTATGCATCACGGCCACGGCGGCACCCAGCATATACATATTAAAAGTTCCCTGTCTGTTTACACCCTACGGTGCGGCGTTTGGGAAATCGCTGTGTGTTGTGTGCATTCACATTTAATACTGTTGTGCTGTATACCCGGTGATGTCATTGGGTGTGTCTGTGCAGCCGTATCCATGGATTATTTCCGTGGTTTTACGGTTGCAACTGCAACGGTACTGCCTGTAGTGTTACATTACAGTTGCCTGCATTGCCTTGGCCTTGCATCTTACATTACTGCATCCTGCAGGCACATGGCATATGATGCATTTTATCTGCAGCCGCAGTTATGCTACCTCTGTACTTGGCTGTGCTATTTCGGTTCTTTGCTCTTTGCATTTCTACTACATCCCCTACTATCTTTGCACTCATATGCCTCCCCTTTCCCGTTATGCAGGAGTCTGCATGCAGAGTTATCAGCTGCCGGCGTTTGCCCTTCCTGCATTGATTGGTGTTGATTGCTCATTACGGCTCCATTTACACTGCTTCCGCATTTCCTCGTATTCTCCGCATTACCTTCCTATATCCGTGGTTGTTGACGGTGAGGCCGTCACATGACTGGTTTAGGGAACGTAGTCATCCTCGTGCACATGCATCTGTACGTGCATTCTGTACTCTCAGCGCATCTATTTCCCAACACGCCAGTCCTGATGCTGTGATGTGCATTGTACAGCCCAGATTTGCTGACCTCCAATATCCTTCCTCCTACAGTGGCACACCCCTCTGTGGTTGACATGTATCTCGTGTAGGCCACTCCTCGGTGTAGTACCACTACGCTTTGCTCCATCCTTACGCGCGCGTTTTGCGATTCACTATTATCTGCCTCATTTGCATGGAATTGACTACTAATACTTGGTTACGGCGCGAAACACCGCCACCACTCCTTGACAACCATTGCGCTGGGGTTGAAGCTTTACATACATACTATGGTGTGTGGTGGCTGTGCAGCTGATGTGCGTTATACTGCTCTTTTAGGACATTGTCATATTATTTCATTGCTTTGCAACTTCTGTGCACATATCCCAGGGGTCTGCTGTTCTTTCTACGTACGTGCCATTTATGTCATTTTTTACATTTTGTGCATATTTTCTTTGGACATTCTCGGTGCCTTTCCACATTGGCATATTGCACCTATATGATACCTGACTTTGACAGCCTTCCGTTACTCCTCCGGTATGTTTGGGTAAATGTAAACTGTTTTTTTTGGTTTACATTGCCGTGCCCTTACGCTACGCCTGCGCCACTTCGTGGATCGCTATTTGCCCTCATTTGCATGGTGCAATACCGCACACAGTCTGTTTTGCATACCTACGCCGGGGGCGGAGACGGTCCGGCGCACGCCGGTAGTGCACGTGGAATTCAGTCATACCTGAATCGCTCAGCAGCCATATTTGGCGTTATAACGCCGACGCTATGCTGGCGCCTGGCACAAGGTTCATGAATCCCGGGGATTGTTTTTTTCAGGTTAAATGTTTATGCCTGATTTGTTTAATTTATTTCATCATTTTATAAAAATATATATTTTCTTCATATACATGCTATTTGAACTTTATACAAATATATATATATATATATATATATATATATATATATATATATATATATATATGTGTATCTATGTATTAACCATATATATTTCTTATGACAGGAAATGATGTCATCATTGTTGAGGTATTTATGGCGGGGCTTTTTCTTCAAAGTGTATTAATCTGCTGATGAAAGCCATGTCCTGAAACCGGTCTAGTATTCAGCTTAACAAAGCTATTAGTATCAGTCCCTTCTGGTGCTGGCATTTTTTTCATTTTGTTCGGACTAACTTGCTTGCCGTGCACCAGCCGTACTTGCTAGCTTTTCTTTTTGCCTACACTGTTCTTTCCTCCACCAGATGTACCACATACGACTCTGCAAGAGAGCTGGGGTTAGTGGGGATACTACTCCACCTGGGTGCCCATATTGCACTATCTGTGCACCAACTTTCCCCCTGGTAGAATTATCACCCTCCTGTAGAGGTGAAGTCCCTGCCAGTAAGCTTTGCAACTGTGTGTCACTGTTCACAGACTGTGTCACTAAGACCTGTAAATGATAATTTGCCACACTATCCATGCCTACGTATGTACCTGTACATTTAACAGTACAGGTAAATGCAGTGGGAGATATGTACCATGCAAAGTTTCTGTGTGTTCAAGGGCCATTGATAATCCTGAAGATCATTCACAGAGGTATCTGGTACTGCTATCTGAACATGACTTGGATTTGATCCAATGTCCTACTTCATATCTATTCAGCAGACTTGCTCTAGCAGTTCTGGGCACACATGTTGGCAGCCCAAAAATTCAGTATCCACCCCATCTTGGACTGTGCCTAGGCCATCATCATCACCATCAAAGTCACCCCAACAAAGGGATATCAAATACTCCTTATCAGGTGTCAGACTTTGCACAGTGGAAGGACTCCCCCAATCCACTGAAATTATGCGCAATGATTTTCTGTCCGGCTTTACCTCTGACACTGGGCACAATGTTATTTGCTCTCCTTCTACACTTTGCTAATGTCCATTCTTGCCCTCTAATGGTATTTATGTCCACCAACACTTGATACCAAATTTCAGCATGGCCTGCCTGTTTGAGACCCCATTTATCAAATAGGCATTGTCCGCAGGTCTTAAGTGCCTCCATGAGGATATAGCTTTCTTCAGGTGTGACATTATGGGTTCATAGGTGTGTACTAGACTAATGACCATTAGGACCTTTAGAAGTCTGGCCATGTGACCCAAATGTGACCAACAAGTTTGATTTATATATGGGATGATTTAGTGAATGCCTCTGTGCAGCACAGACATAGGCACCAGACAGGGGTGAATTTCTGATTACCCATCCATTGGTGCAAGTTATGCTTAAATAGGGACAGGGAGGACCTCTGCTTCTCATGGATGGGGAGCCTGTTACAGAGAATGGGAATTCTATGAGAAACATATCTGTGTTTCCAACATGTCCTATTTAGGTTGCAAGCAAAATTTATGTTTTTAATCTAGTAATTCTGATGTTGTTTGTTTTGCAGATGTGCACACGATTCATCAAAACAGGGTCCAGCTATGCTTTGTATCATATGCCAGGCAAAGATCACCTCTCAGAAGTCTGTATGATACTGAGTAAAGAGACAGAGCTTTTCTGGTGGTCAGCAAAGGACATTTTGTTTACTCCTTGTATTCTTTTTGTAAATAATCTATGTGGACTTTACAGTTGTTCCATGTGTCTGGTCAGGTACATACTAAAGGGAGAATTATATTCCATGATGGGCCTGATGAGGGCCGAGTACAGAAGTATGATTAACTGTCTGTGCCTAGGTGTCAAGCCCTTCCTTATAAATTGAGCAACATAGAAGGATTTTCTTACTACCTTGGACATGTCTTAGCCAAAGGATAGGTTACTATCTACTTGAGTTCCCCAATCCCTGACTACTGAATCAACTTTTAGGGGTGTTTTATTGATGATGAGGTTAGTTGGGGTGGCCTCAGCATCCCAAAAGGTAATTTAATGCATTTCTTGGTACTGAACATTAAGCCATTGGTTTGCCACCATGCATTTGTCTGTGTTAGACCTTCCTGTAGGGTGTTGTCATCTTGGGGGGATTCAGTGACCGCTACCAGTTTGCAATTTAACTTGGTTAGTTAGTGGCCTTTGGCATTGGCTTTAATATCCAAGAAGTAGACTCCAAAAAAGATAGGGCTTAGCATAGAGACTGGGGGACTCCACTGGTGACTGACTTCTTTGTGGAGGTGGTCTCACTGATTCTAACCTCCTGGGTCATATCAGTAAGCCAACTAGCTATCCAGCATGTTAGAAAGGGGTTTATACCTAGTTCCACAAGTTTGTAGACAATGCCCGAGTGGGGTATTGTATGAAATACCTTTGCCAGATCTAGGTAGGCAGTATGCAACGCTTTCCCTCATCCATTGCCTTGGTGACCTTTTCAAAGAAGTCCAGCAGATTCAGTAAGTATGACCATCCTACTGAGATGGATCCAGTATCTGGATGTCTCCTATATCTTTGTTGATAATTTCCATGGTAATTCTTTCCATGGCTTTGCAAATAAGACTAGACAAACTAATGGGTCTGTAGTTTCCAGGATCTGTTGATGGTCCTCCCTTATGAAGTAGATGACCACTGCAGCCCGCCATTCTCATGGAACAAGGCCTGTTTTATGACTGTAGTTAAATAATGACTCCAGGGGCCCCAATAAGTTATATTCTAGACTGTTCAGGATGCATCCTGGGATGTTATTGAGGCCCATTGAGTCTGTGTTCTTGGCTTTAGTGAGCACAGCCAGAACATGCGGTACTTGTGCCTTGTTCCCCGCTGCTATGGCATGTAGTCCTTTAGTAGCACAGTAGTTATTACTAGTTGTGAGACTGCCCTGTAACTCTTGGAACACAATTCAGTTTTCTGACCATGCCAGGCAGTACGATGTGACTGTACAACTTTGCATAATGACTGTGTGTGTGTGTGTGTGTGTGTGTGTGTGTGTGTGTGTGTGTGTGTGTGTGCATGTGTGTAAGTGTGTGTCTGTGTGTGCGTGTCTGTGTCTGTGTGTGTCTGTGTCTGTGTGTGTGTCTGTGTGTGTGTCTGTGTGTGCTTGTGTGTCTGTGTGTGCGTGTGTCTGTCTGTGCATGTGTGTCTGTATGTGCGTGTGTGTCTCTGTGTGTGCATGTGTGTCTGTGTGTGCATGTATGTCTGTGTGTCTGTGTGTGTGCATGTGTATGTCTGTGTGTGCATGTGTGTGTGTGTGTGTGTGTGTGTGTGTGTGTGTGTGTGTGTGTGTGTGTGTGTGTGTGTGTGTGTGCATTATGCATGAGTGCACAGACTAAATGTTTGGAAGTGGTGGAGGTGTGTGTGTGTGGCCTAACAGAACTGTATACGAGGTGGTGGGGACATGATCGGCAGAAGTGCAATGCTGATATCCATTTGCATACTAGCATTTATGATTTCCGACACTGCTTTTGCAGCTAGAACTGAAGTACTTTAGCTTCATGTGTGGTAAAAGATGTAGCAAGTGGTTTGCTGTGGTTTTTAAATGTAGAAAGTGTTTTTTTTTTCCTAGCTCTGAAGTGGAGTACCAGGCTGGAGAACACAACTTTTTTATATTTTATTTTTATTTATTTATTATTTTTGTTCTTCAACTTAGATTTGAGGGGTGCCAGATTGGAGGAACATTTTGCACATAGTACTGGATGAGTCAGCAAAGTCTCTGTGGCTTGTAAAGTGTGTGAGGGTATATGTGCCACCAGATTTAATCCTTCTAGTGCACTGTGGTCATGTATGTTTCTATTGCCTGGAGCCCTGGTCAGTTATACTGATTGGAGCATATAATACCAATATTTGTAGGTGTGTAGATTCACGTTGATACGTGAATGACAGTCATACCTCTCAACCTCTTAGAGCAAGAAATAACAAAGCCATAAAAATGGGAGTACAAAGGACCAAAAATAGGGACACTTTTTAAACATTCATACAAATTTTAAAAAACTTGAAGAGTTTTTTGAAGGGTATGAAGTCTTAAAGTTAATCTTCTGTCATTGTTTTCTAACTTAAATCCTCAGTGATTACTAATGACTTGACAAAAAGAATATGAAGAACAGGCCAAAAATATTAGGCAAAAATCTGGACAGTTGAGAATGCTGATCACTGTTTTAAATAATTCTGAAATAACATATTTACAGGTAGTTGTCACTTACTAATTTCTCTTGTGCCACCCCTGACTGTTTTGAAAGAAAAAGGAAAAAACAAAAAGAGGAATTAAAATAAGAATATAATTGTGATCAGTGCTTCGATGTTAAGGGCTTTCTGGAGGATAGCAACTGGTCCAGTCAGGACACCTACGCAAATAGAGGACTTGCATCTCTTTGGCACATGGTATGTTTGGTCCCCTAGAATTTACTCTCCGTGCTTGAAAAAAATATATGTTGGTTCAAACTGTTACTGGCATAAAAGATATGCATTTTCTATTTTGGATCTTATGTAACCTGGACAATCTTCCTGATTCTATAGACAAATCTGTACTGCTGGCAAAAATTATTTTTGAAGTTTGGAACCAACCCCTAGTAATGAGCAATAATTTTTTTGCTATAGAAATGATAGTTTCTGTTCAACCAATTCAAAAACTATGAAGATGATGACTTTATGTTAGGGTAGATGATTTTTCAGGTTTTCCTTTTTTCATCATTAAGGTGGGGTATAGGGCAGGAAAATGCACTGTCTAAAGAAGCTGTTTAATTTTGGATGTATAACATTTGATTAGGATTATCTATTGCCATTGTTTGTCATGTTTGGATGAAATAAATAAAATGCAAAAAAACTATGAAGTAAAGTACTACTGATGTACTGACAAAATGAGTGTTGTGTATAAGGGGGTCACCCCCCTTATTAAATATTTCTTTCTGACATCAGGTGATACATAGGGACTAAAGCCCTTGGAGTGGCAGGAAAAGATGGGTGTTACCATCTCAAAAGGGGAGGGTGGTGATGTTGGTGTCTACTGTGAAGATCACTGATGGAGGCTGGGGACGTTGCATGGTTGGGGGCATTGTCCAAAGAGGAGGCAAGGTGGACATGACTGAGCTACTGTGGAGGTGGGGTGATACGCTCAGTGTTCTCCATTGCATACTCATGCCTTGGATGCAACCATGAGTATTGGGAAGGGTAATATGGGTAGGTCATAAAGACCCCCCATCCCTGGCTAATTGACAGCACAACCCCACGGGACACCCTTAGTATCCATACAGGATGCAGAAAACGACATCACTGATAGTGAATGGGAGGATCTGAGTAGTCAGAGTACTCAGTGATAGATGTGTGTCACTGGTATGGCTGTCCAAATGAGGAAGCGGTAAAAAAAAATTGACTCTTACCTTGAATGGCTTTGTTAGACAAAAAGTCTTGACCTCATTACATTAGAAGCTTACAGGAATTATGGATTTCTTGTGTAATGATAGATTTCATTCTAGCTACTTAATTTCTTCTTTGCCTTTTGGAAATGTATTTTAGGTACAGAGACCTTGCAGTGAGAGACAGGAGTGGTGATAATGAGAGACAAAAACTGCAGTGGGTTATGAGAAATAGAGCAGTGAGTAGCAATGCATAGGGAGGGGCTACTCAAGGGCACATAAAATGTGACAATGCTATTAAATAAATAGTATAGTGTATATATAGTGCATGAAGTGACTGCATAATGACATGTAAATGAGTGCCAGAATGCTAAAGACACTACTCACATATGCAGATGATGAAATGATTCATGGAGGTGTGATTAAGAAATGTGTAAAATTAGCATGATGAGGCACAATGATCAGATATTCTGAGCTGTATTATTTTTGAGTGCATTGGGTTTTCTCTTGAACTGAGATGCCAGGAGTTGCATTTACAATAGCTGGTCAACAGTGGCCATTTTGAGAGACTGTGCATCGTGATGTACATTGCTGGCTTCTGCATCACAAAAGGTCTGTGGATAACATGCTATCACCTCACAAATGGGACATTGTTGACCACTACTGTGTGGCTAGAGGCACCACACAGGCTAGAGGCAACATACAGGTGTTAGTAGACATGTGCCACCTTCACATGGGATCAAAGGAAATGTGTTGACTTTGACTGTCTATTCCAGTGGACATAAAAGTTTGTGTAGAATTAACCATCCTTACTATTAGGACTTTTTAGTGTCTGACAGACTACACATTTTAAAGGGATTGGCCTTGTGATTCTGACACTAGTTCTTTAACATCATGCTGATGTAGATACAGGAGCATATTTGGTTTCAATGGTCAGCAGAGGAGAGAATTTATTTACTGACCTTTGATTATCAGGAAAATCCCACTAGGTAGAAGTGCATTTTCAGTGGAGGCCCAGAGAGAAAAGCTCTAAAGTATTACAAAACATTTTAAGAACAATAATTTTGAACTCTTCAAAAATAAATCAAAACATCTGCTGCTTAAGTAATTAGAACAAATTCGACATAATATAAAAACATTGGCTAAGAATCAATGCAAGTTATATGACAGTCATTTAATATTTAGAGAAATTTTAGGGAGTTTGTAGATAAATTATAAGTTAGTCTAAGACAAACATGAATTGCAATATGAAGTGAGGGAAAATAGGCCTACAGTATATTTAGAGAAGTCAGGGAAGAGAATTTGATAGAAGTAAGGCAGTAAGTGACAAAGGGAGAATAAAGAGTTGCAAGGAATGCAAAGGTACATTTAGGGATATAGTTTATCCTGGTATTGAGCAAGAACAGAGCCAGATTTTAGCTAGGAAGTCTTTCAGAGTGGTTTTGAAAGATGGGAGGGAGGATACTGACTTCATGGATACAGGTAAAGGAGTTCCAGGCCTTATCTACTTTGTATAAGTACAGACAATGTCCAACAGGTTTGGTAGGTTTGTAGACAGACAGGAGTTTTTGGTCACTAGCTCGCAATGACTGACTGGGAACATAGTTATGTAGGATGTTTTTTAGGGCCGGTCAGGCAGATAGATGCTGGATAATTTTATAGGTGGTAAGAAGCGGTGTATATGTTAGTTGTTGAGACAGTTCTAACAAATTTAGGCTTTTTAGTGCTATACTGTGGTGGGTTCTGAAAGGAGAATTTGCTGCAAATTTATCAGCTTTGTTATAGCATCATTCATGTTTTAATTTTTTTGAAGCCTGGAGGTAAGTGAGCATGAGAGCTCCATAAGGAAGTGTGGGGAGGAGATAAGTAGTGGCAAGTGTAGTTTTAGCTGTGCTGGTGAGAACATTTTTAGCTCTGTAAAGCATCTCGAGTTTTGATGAGTTTTTCTTATGCAATTTTCTATATGCAGGTCAAATATAATATTATCATCCACTATCACCCCTAATAATTTGTTATGAGAAGTGACTTCAGTGGTTGCATTATTGATTGAGGACTTTAACTTTTATTTTTTCATGAGAGAGGAAATTGGGGAGAAAAGTAGTTGCTTGGTCTTTTTTGGGTTGAGCATGAGTTGTGAGTTACAAAGCCATGTTTCAATGGTTGTTAAGCCTTCCTGCGTAATTTTTTGGAGGTGTACCATGTTGTCAGATGTGCAATGAGAGTGGAATCTTCTGTGCATTGTATTAACCAGGCCCACTCTGTGGATTTATAGAGGGTGTGGGTGAAAATGTTAAAAAAGGAGGGGACCAAGTATTGAGCTTTGTGATACACTAGTGGTGACTGGTAGGTAAGGAAACAGCATGGACTGAAAGTTTACTGACTGATGCTTACTGGACAGGTAGCTTTTGAACAACAGAAGGCTTGGCTGAAAGAGATATGGTGAGGACATTTGAAGTAGAGGTTTGCTATGACAAACTGTGTCGAAGGCTTTAGACAAGTCTAGAAATAGGGATGAGACTAGTTTGCCATTATATCTAGCTTTATTGACTGTATCTATACAGGTTAAAAGGGCAGTGTTAATACTATGGGAAGGATGGAAGCCATGTTATGCAGGGGATAAGAGTTCTTCTTGCAGGAGATAGTCTAGCAATTCTTTTTGAATACATTTTTTGGCAGCTCGAGAGAAGATTGCTATAGGTCTAAACTTAAAAATGTCTGTTGAATTTCCTCCTTTGAGCAAAGGGATAATGTGTGACTCAGAGAGAGAGAATGTGGGATTCCAGGACTGACCCATTTATAAGGATTGAGACAGGATAGGCAATGCTATTGGCTGTTATTTTTAGGTACTTGCTTGGAAAGTCATCAGCTGAAAACATGGTTTAAGATTGTTTGAGTAGTTTTATATACAATGTGGGCACAGGTTTGAAGGTGAAAGTAGATGTGGTAGTATGTGGCTGTTGGACAGGGTTGGGATTAGATGTTGAGGAGTCCTTGGTTAGAGATGCTATAGTATCTATAAAATAAGAGTTGAACTGTATTGCAGTTTCAAGTGATCGGGAGAGGGGTTTGGATTGAATTTTTGGCCAAGATGTAAGATTGCTTTAATGGATGTCCAATTTTTTATGGTTGTGTTTAGTATTATTTTAAAAGCTACTATAGTATAGTTTTTTGTACTCAGTTATTTGCTTTTAAGTATGACTGCGAAGCACTTTGAAGTTTTCAAGATATTGAAGTGTTTTACATTTTTGCCATTCCTTCCATGCTTTTTCTCTAGCCTGCATTATCATACTACTCATTTTGGATGGCCGTTTACATTATTTGTTTTTAGTCTTGTCCCTCTAGGAGGTGCAAGGCTATTTAGGATATTTAGAAAAGTTGCATTGAATTCATTTAGAACATTATCTAAGTGGAGGATTTTTAGGAAGTTCCATTTTAATGGATAATAGTGTAGTAATGAACATTTCTGGGATAAACTTGGAAAAGTTGCATGTTATTTTATAAAGATGCTGTTTAACTGGATATGTGAGATCTCTGGTCATATAGCTTGGGAGATGATCACTGAGAGAGAGTCTGATATTGTACTTGTGGTGGTGTATGTGCTAGGATCTGATACTAGGATCCAGTCTAATATGGAATTTGATGTCTTACTATAATGTGGGGCTATTAATTAGTTGTGTTAAACCAAATACATTTATGCTTGGTGTAGAGGAGTTAAGAGTTTATTTCAATCAATTGACATTCACATCAGCTAGTAGTATTTTTTTTCTTGTGGAAATGTTGTGCATTTGCAATCTAAGATATCTGCCAGTATAACTATATTGTCACCAGGAGGGATGTAAAAGACAGTAATACATATTTATTTATAATTGTTTATTTTGAGGGAAGGAAGCAGATTTTAGTACTGGTTTGCTGTAAGGGGAAACATGGTAGCTGTTGGGAAATATTAAAGCAATACCACCACCTTTCCTCTTTATAAGGTCATTATGGATGATATTATAGCCAGGATTTATAACTTCGAAGTAGTTTATGCTCAGTTTAAGCCAAATTTCAGTTTCAGTGAGAACATCAGACTTATGTTGAGTAATCCAGGCATATACTGCAGCTCAGCAGTTTTTTCTTATGCTTCTAACATTTATTGCAGCAAAAACTAGATCACCAGGTTTGGGGACTGGCTGTTGGTCTAGAAAAGTGTGTAGGAGAGAATTATCTTTGTGTTCATTGTGATAGGTGGGGCCAGGATTAGGGTGTTTAGCTCCTCCTAGAAGGATTTTAGTATATTGGGGAATTATGCATACTTGTTTTTTTGTGGAGAGGATTCTTGCACTTAATTTTGTTTTGGTTTAAGTTAAAATGCAGTTGATCAGTCTATATTTGGAATAAAGATGAGGGGAAATATTAAATAGGTGCAATGTGTGGAGATTGTAAAGAGGAAGTATGGATAGGTGGTTGGGACAGAGCTGGAGAGATGTTGAGAGATAGTAAGTCTTGGTAGGATGAAAGATGGCACAACAGGAGGATAAGGATAGAGGATAAGCTGAGCAGTAGCATAATTAAGTACAGGGATCTGTATTTCTACATGTCAGGTGGGGGGGGGTAGCAATGAAGAAGGAAACAAGAAGCTGCAGGACAGCAGGAGAATCAGTGACGGTGGATTCTGAAAGCTGGAAGAGGACAGGTAGGGAGAGAAGTATTTTCCTATAAAAGAGAGATAGCTTGTCCTGGTATCTTCTCCGGAATGTGAGGAATAGAGGGCTAAGAGAGGCTAAAGTATAACGATGTAAGAATAAATGTGGATTTATTTGAGAAAAGTAGAAGACACAATGTAGAATAGATAGGTGCTATTAGACAGGGTAGTGACTATGAATGGATATATGCAAAACAGTATGGGAGTGAGAAAGATAGTTGGGAATGGGGCTAAAAATGAAATGGTGATAGAGAAGAAGGAAACGAAATAGGAGTGTATGTACAGAAGTAGCAAGGTCATTTGGGGAGGTCACAAATGAAATGTGTATGCAGTAAAATAATATCATGGTATGAGGAAGGTGGGTGGTTGTTGCAATAAAGTAGGGGAATGAAGAGAAGCCAAACATAGTGGCTTCATACCCTCAGGTAAAATTAAACTGAGAGCAATCAGTTTATAGCCAGTACAAAGCAATTAACAAAGAGATGCCAATTTCTTTTGCCATTTCCTGAGCCTAAATAACCAGCGTATGCAGCATAGCATACTGGTCAAGAAAAAGGGGACAGTGGCCAACTTAGCAAGAGGTCCACTGTGGAGGCACTATTCAGCATAACCCATTTCACTGAGGTCTATGGGGGAAGTGACTGCACCTGTATTGCTATGAAGATCTTACCCGCTCCTCACAGCATCTGGTATGTCAACCAGAAGGGCTTCCACTTCCTGAATTGCCAGGTTTTGTGAGATGCACAGGGAGTTATAATGTGTGTGTGTGTGCGTGTGTGCGTGTGTGCGCGTGTGTGTGTGTGTGTGTGCGTGTGTGCGTGCGTGTGTGTGTGTGTGTGTGTGTGTGTGTGTGTGTGTGTGTGTGTACGTGTGTGCATGTGTGCGTGTGTGTGTGTGTGTGTGTGTGTGTGTGTGTGTGTGTGTGTGTGTGTGTGTGTGTGTGTGTGTGTGTGCCATCTAGGAAATTACCTTGATTCCCACTTCTGGCATATGTGCAACATTTCATGTGGGGGTGAAGTTCCACAGGGTCATTTAGTTTGTAGGTGCACACATTTCTCCCCATGGAGATCTTAGTATTTTGGTCCCTTGAATGTAGGTAACAGACCACTCCTAATAGTGTCCACTGTGATGTGTTGCACATGATGCTGGATACTCCTTGGAACTGGGAATGATGAATCCCATCCACGGCCTCCAGATTTTGGTGGAGCTGCACTGTAACACTGCCCTGCCACAGGTATGGAATGCCACTCAATGTGTGTTTGTACTGTCAAGGCGTTCCGCTGATTGGGTATATCAGGTGGTACACTGCAGTATGCACCAGAGACATGCAGCAAGATGACATGCGTAACACGGTGCTATAAAAACTGTTACTGAAGCTCTGCCTGACATACCTGTGACAGCAGCAGAGATGCCAAATGAGCAGATGTCTGAGGAGCCAGCTGTAGTGAGATCCCACTTAAGGCAGAAATGGGTGCTATAACTCATGGCACTGACAAAAGGTGGCTTTTGGTTTATAACTTTTGGGCATGACAAAACAAATGCAGAATAAAACTGATGATATAAATTATATGGATCTGACTGGTTATGCTGCGAACTAGATATTGCCATACACACACAGATCAGAAGGTGGCAGTTCACAGTCATCATAATTTGCACAGATGGGATGGTGCACAGAGACAGAGGACTGTAATGTTAGCATAGGTGGAATAGCTATGGATTGTAGATGAAATAGCCATGCACATGCTTAAAAGGTTGGCAGGAATCAGAGATTACATCTTCCAGTGATGGGTCACAGCATCCATGGATGACTCACTGGCTGAGTGTGCCAAGTGACTCTACAGTATTATGATTAGAGACATCCAGTACAAGAGACAATGTGCCATATCAGGAGCATGCACAGTGACCTTGCTGTGACCCCTATGTGGTGTTACAGTAGAATGTTGGCATCCATGATCCTGAGAACAGGCTTAGGTAGATGTTGCTCACTGCAGGGCTACTGGGTAGTGTGATGACATTGAGATGTGAGATCCTGATTGGATTGCCCAGTGGTGTATGCCCACCATGGAGGTGGAGGATCTTCAACTACATTCTTGTTAGTGTCCATGCCCAAGGATGGAGGCATCCATGAATAACGCGCACAGTGAAACTATCTTCAGAATGATGTGTGTCATCTGTGTAAACCATGCACATGATTGTGCAATGTGCATCTATTGTCTATCACAATTATGGTGGTAAGTTGTCCATAGCCTTATGACTGTGCCAATGGATACCACCTGAGCCACAAATCTTCACAGCATGTGTATCTTCTCAAGGTCTCTGTATACCTTGTCACTCTGCATAAATTGCAGGATGTGCTGTAATTCATTATGCTACAGTCTCTCTACAGCAGTTTCAGTTCCTCATGCATGCCACACATCACATTCAGCATGTCTGATATGGTTTGAGAAGTGGCCTTCTGTGTCTAAATAACTGACTTCCACATCCTTAGATTAATGGCAGAGGTGAAACCCAGATCTGTGAATGCCTTGGAGTCATGGTAGCAACACCCGCCAACTTGCCTCTCTCCTGTGCCCAGATGCACTGTGGCCCTCTAATGCCATCTGCAGCAGTAACACATGTGTAGCTGGGATGGGGGCTGACATGGATGGGATGTCAGTAGATGCCAGTTTTATCTCACCCATCATCCCATTTGTGGGTGATATGTGTGCCCCCCACTGTGAGCATGAGCTGGCAGTGTGCTGATATCACTGCACTGTGTCATATGCATAGTGTCATTATTGCCATCCTGGCACCCACACTTTTCCCTTGCTATCTTCCCTCTTTTAATCTTCGTGTGTCCTTCTGTCTGCTCTTCCCCATTTTTCCTGTGCAATTTCCTCATTTTCACTGCCACTTCTATGAGGAAATGACTTGGCACTTTGAAGTGTTGCCCTTGGGGTGTATATTACGTTATTGAACTGTTAAAAGTTCAAACGTCATATGGTCGTCACCATATGATCGAACTTTTAAAAGTTTGAATGTTTCAACAGAGATCTCCATACAGTGCAGAATGGGAAGATTTCCCTTTCCTGCACTGTAGTGCAATCTCAGAGTTGATATATTTAAAGAGCAGGGGATGTGGGGGGTGCAGCCCTCACTTTGGGGGTGTAGGGGGGCTTGTCCCCTGCATAAAACGGTAATATACACACTTACCCTTGTACAGGGTGCCCACAATGGCTGTGTCACACCATGGGGAGCTTCAATGTGCATGTGAAGGTGCATAGCATTGGAAACGTGACTTGCCTGACTCTTTCACTCAGGTTGCATGACTTTACGTAGCAATGTTATTCTAGCAGCTTGGTTAAATTTTACTATCATGGCTGCAAAATTCAATTTTGCAAGACTGTCCCTAGCATGACAGCACTAGACCAGCAGCTATGCATACCTACTCAGTACCTGACCATATCACTCTAAATTCATCATGCTGTTCACTGCAGCATGGTGATGTTATGCCTTTTTTTGAATACCCTGGTATATGTTTTATATTTAAGAAACAGTTGAGCTTGAATCCCACCAATTTCAGTATTGTGTATATTAAGATTTACTAAAGCTGTTAAAGATTGCCACTACACTTTTCATTGTTAAAACAAGAAATGATACAACATATGTACACTGTTTAAAGTAACAGAATGCAACATTCATGGTATGCATGGGGCCCTACAGATGACTGGAACACACTACAGAAAAGCACCAAACAATTACTCTGTTTTGCCAAACTTTGTGTGGCCTAAAAGTTTTTTACCCTCATTTGGTTCAAGTGGGAAGAGATGCCCATACTGAACTAAATATCACTTACTCCAAACATTTAATTAATATTTCTGTAGACCTTTTTATGGTGAGTGGCCAATTTGATACAAATATATTTGCTGTATACTTATTTTTTACCGAATTGCCTTCCCATCATTTCTCATGCTTTCCTTATACAGAAAATGAATTATGTAACTGACAGTAATTATTTTATTAAAACTGTATCCCAGGGATGACTTCACTGTACTCTTGTGGATAAAGAATGGGTATTTATAATGCCATGTTGGATAAAATATAGTAAAAGGCAAGAGAAATGCAGATTAAAAGCCACACAAACAATTGGATTCAGAAGTTGTGTATATAGCCACAAGGTAAGTACAAATTACAATGGCTGTGATTAAAACAGATAAAATAAGACATGCTGAGAAATATTAAACAGTTTGTAACATATCAAAAAATATTTGTGCTTAGTATTGATCTCAGGCATACCAAAAAAAAAAAAAAAAATTATACATCACAGTACTGCAGGCACGGCACAGCTCCTAATGCTGAGTTTCCTGGGAGAGGAGACAATATTTGCACTTAACATGCAAACAAAGTATAATTATATAGCTGCAAAAGCTGCTTTTTAGCTGCAGTGAACTTCAGGCTTCACCTTTTATTTTAACAATAAAATAACTTCCCTAGGTATATGCCCAGCTTTTCAGTTCCCAAGACCCCTGGCCTGATGTACGCAGGGGCAATGAAGGGGGGTTTCACCAAGCTGTCATGTGGCTTAGCACCACTCACCAAGCTATTTCACTAATTATCTATAAGGATTTCGTATTCACAGCTTGCAGTTTAGATAAAGTGTCACAGCTCAGCACAGACCTTCACTGAGAAGTAATAGTCCTGTTCTCAAGCTCCTCCAACTTTTCTTTATCCTGCATACAATTGATTGCTTATACAAAATGCTAAACTAGTTTTGTAGTACGGGAAAACTAGGCAATCTAACAGAATCTGTGTACGTAAAGTATCTTTTCTTCAAATGTTTATAACATAACCTGAGTCTGCATGACCTGAGAACAGATTATATTAAATAAGTGAGCACAGGGGATGAAGATACTTACATCTGCTGGCCTTGCCCCCCGGTATCACTCAGGCTGCTGTTTTATTTCTTTGCTTGTGTACTTTTGATAAAGATGATGCCACTTGCCCTGATTTTAATGTAATGCAATCTAAGTTTAGGCAGTTTGTGGGAGAGTTTGAAGATAACTTGGAGAATCACATTCAGATTGATTTAAAGATGTTCTAGCAGACCATTTGCAGACTCAACAGAGGAATGAGAGACATTACCCAAGTTGGATTTAGCAGGACTGGAGAACAATTAGGCTGTGTTGTTTCTGAGTTTATCTGGATGATATAAAAACTAGAAGAAAAACCTATGGAGTTGAAGAATTCTTTATGGATACATTCAGGTCAATAAAGTCTTTACTAGCCTGAATGCACCCAAAAATACTTAAAAAATAAAAGTAAAAAGTCATGAACATTCAAAAGACATATAGATGAAATACTTGATGTCCTTAAGGGGCCATTTGCATAAATCTCATGGGCCTCTATTACAGGAGTGTGTGTGTGTGTGTGTGTGTGTGTGTGTGTGTGTGTGTGTGTGTGTGTGTGTGTGTGTGTGTGTGTGTGTGAAAGCATGTAGGTTAGAGTTATAATAAGGGTTAGGTAAGGGGGTCAATTAATTAGATGTGTGTGTGTGTGTGATTCTGGGTGTTTAGGGCTAGGGTTAGTTTTAAGTTAGGGGATAGATTTAGTGTGTGCGTGTGTGTGTGTGTGTGTGTGTGTGTGTGTGTGTGTGTGTGTGTGTGTGTGTGTGTGTGTGTGTGTGTGTGTGTGTGTGCACATGTGCTGTGTGGTGAGTGCCTCAGCTGTCTTGAGTAATGGTAGTGTTATGGGAAGGGCTTTTTTAAGTTCAGATGCACATTAGGATTAGTGGCAGGGTTAGGATTAGTAGGTATTACTAAGGTGGAGCATGGGGTGAATTTTGCTGTAGATGTCTGGATTATATTGTAGTGCCCCTCCTGATGTGTATAGGTAATGGAAGCATCTCATGAGTAAGCCAATCACCTGCTCCACTATACCTTGTACTTACGCATGTGTATCTGTATTATAGGCCATTTCCTGTGTGACTAGGGGCTGCTGATGGGGATCAAAAACCAGGGCTCTAGGGCTTAACTGACACGATCTGTGACATACAGCAAACAACACCTTGGACGTACTTTTGGTATGTCAGATGTGTGCCAGATATGCCAATCACGAACTGCTGGGTGGTACATAGACACATTATAAATAATTCCCATATACATTGCAGACCACTCTTAGTAAAGAGAGTTAAAAACCTTCTTGTTGATGTATTGCAATCTCTCTGGACATTCTGGAGTCTTGATGGTAATTTATGAGCAATCTGTGGCTCCCAGGATCTGTGAAAAATATGTAATGCCATGAAATGCGTAATGCCATGAAATGCTCCTGTGATACTGGTTGTCCCCTCTGAAGTCCTGATGAGCCAGATTTGGCCCTTTACATGCTGCAGCATAATGCCAAGTAACTGATTAAGGATTCATGAGGCTGATGTCTATGATATTCATAACATGCCCCCAATGAGGTTAGAAAAAAGGTCCCAGGAGCTAAAATGGTTAAAGCTACACCTTAGTATCCACAGGAATGGGCCTACTGTGCTTCTCACTTCAGCTTGTTAATGACGCAGTACGACAAGGTCCCTTACAGTCTCCCTGTGCACAGACAAATGTTCTACAGTCTTCTGATCATTGAAATTCTGGCATATCAGGATCTATCAGTATCCACTCCATTGGTGCAGATGGTGGCGAGGTGGCTGCAGTGGTGATTGCTAAAACATGCTGCAGAGCGATCACTCTAGCATTGCTCTCTTTATTTACACTAT